>NC_080543.1:132062825-132362825 GCF_028640845.1 Ahaetulla prasina | reverse complement strand
TTCATTCCCCTTAGTCATTCAAATAATCCGATGCTTTATCCCTCTTCTGTTTTATTATCCAGCCCATTTGGAAATCTCTCGGTAGCTTTTGCCACCCAGCGACAATCTTCCCGCTGACCCAAATGTTCTCTGAGAACATCCCCTGGATGTTATGCGCGGAAGTCTGTCTGGAGGGTCAAAAGAGTCTGACGAACATTTTTTTTCGGGAAGTGTGCAGGTTCACCGAGTTGATGCCGTTGGCTGCAGCTCATAGCTTTCAGCGGCTGTGGAATTGACCTGAACATGAGGTTCCAATGTTTGCATGCAATCAGGGTAATTGTTCTGAAGCACTTTTTTGTGTAAAGTGCTCCGTAGCTCACTCTCATGGTATTTCCCCTCGATTGTGGCTTTTCAAAAAATATTCACCGTTGAGAATGTGGAAAATCCTGATTTTAATTCAAGTGCTAATAATACTTTACAGACCGTCCTCGATCCTCTTCGTACACAATGGCAGGATCTAAACGATGGGCTGAGCTATCCGACGGGTTTGCAGGTTGCAGCTATCTTAGAGCTTTTCCCGATCATGTTTCTGAGCTAATTTTACTGTCATTTTACTGTCCTGAGTGGTGTTGCTTCCTGTGATGCATCTCTCCATCACACTGAAGATTTCTTCGTTGTGCGGTTGTGCAGTGGAAAACTGTCATAGAAAATGTGGCCTGGATTCCCAAGAGGGAAGGGATGCATTCTGGAACAGCAAGAGACAACTCAGTTAAGATAATTTGTGTGAGAGAATGAGGAGGAAAACAGCTTTTCCCTAATAGTTTCCGGAGAATGTGCTTTATTAGGGTGGTAGCATGCTTTAGTTTGGCAAAATTCTGTCTATAGACAAGGACAGGGGTGGGATTGAAAATTTTTAGCAACCAACTCTCTGCCTGTTTGCTGGGTGGGCATAGCCATGGGTGCATGGCCTAGTTGGTTTCCTGCGTTTTCGCCCTCCCCAGGCTCCAGAGGCTTTTCTCGAGCCTCCGAGAGGGCAAAAACGGCCTCCCCCAGGCTCCAGAGGCCCTCTGGAAGCTGCAAATGGGCCCATTTCTGGACTTCTGGTACTTCCGGTAGGCCCATTTTTAACCCTCCCAGAGTCTCTGCACTCTGCATGGGCCCTGCACTTACCTGGCATCCAAAACAGGCCGTGTAGAGACTTGTGGGAGGGGCGGGAGTGGGTGGGTGGTCCAAACTGGTCTGAATCCCACCCCTGGGTGAGGAAGAATAACGAAATCAACTCCGAAGAATCAAAATGTTTCCTCTTGGATTCTTGACAAAAAAAACAACCATCCTGAAATAGGTTTCTGATGATGGATTCCATTGGATATGATGGAGGTTTGAAAAGTTAGGGAGGCTCTAAATAACTAGGGAATTATTTATACAGCAAAAGAGAAATACATCCTTTAGGTAGTCTTTGAGGTTCTTTGGTTAGCGGTTTATTGTTGGCTTGTTTGGCAGTTCCTTGATTAGGGTATTGTTTACTTCTTGATTGTTGGTCTGATGTTAATCTTGGAGTTAATATGTGCTCATCCGGATGCTGATTGCTGATGGAGGGATGTTTGGGTCTTTTTCTTCCCCTTTGGCTAGACAATTGTCTCTTTTGCGTAGTATGGAGATATTGTTTATGCCTATGTGTCCATTGATGGCATTGTGGTCTACCAGCAGCCTGTGGAGCTGGCAGTGGAGTCAGACAGTGAGGAGGCTGGGGAGGACAATGGCTCAGTCCTGGAGTCAGGGGAAGGCCCGGATGAGAGCTCTGCATCGGAGGCAGAGATGAGGACCCCAGAGCCTTCATAGGCAGACAGCAGAGAGGCAGCAGAACAGGAGGAGCCTGTTCCTAGTGCACGCATGTGAAGAGCTACCAGAAGACAAGAGCAGCTGAAGCAAAAAGGAGTAAAGCCAGGAGATAATTGGCTCCTCCTATAAGGCTTAAAAGAGCAGCAATGGCTCTTGGATTCTTTGTAGGAAAGCAACATTGCTACAATTTTTTCTTCTTGGCATCTCCTGTTTCTGAACTGTTTCTGCACTTTGTGGGGGTCTTGCCAAGAAAAGCCTTTGGCAAGGTGCCAAAGAAGACAAAGGTTTGTGATAAGGCCGAAGGACTTTTTCTGTTTTGGAATTAATTTGGACTAAGCTGAGAATGAAGTAATTTTCAGCTGTTCTAATAAAATGTGTCTGGTAATAATTACTTGGGCCTGGGTCACAACAGATGGCTACTTTGTCAGCATGCCAGGCTTCTAGAAATTCCCTAACATTTTTGGACCAGGCTTGGTGAAAGCATCAAAATTGGCTCAAATGCATAAATAAAACTCCTGATGACTTTATGGAAATGCCCATGCCTTTTTCTTGATCACCTTATGGACGTGATTTGCCTTCTTCTGGGAATGTGTTTTGACTTCCCAAACAAGCCTAGAACCTTCGAACGTCTCCTGAGCGTTTCCTGAAATTAACCTTGTTTAAGTTCCAGGCCTAAACAAGGTCAGCATGAGGTGACTTCTCCACCCGATAAAACTGATGAGGATCCTACCATCATGCTTTTAGGCTGAAGATCTATCTTTTCATTCTTTGCCTTTATTTATTAATTTCAATTAATTATTAATTTCAAATACCATCTCACAATATGGATTCTCCATCCATAATTTAATGTATTAATTAAACGTATGCATTGTCTTTCTGCTTATATAAGCACTCCTGAGAGCTTACAGTAACATGCACATTTTAAATTAATGTTTCAGTTTTTGAATATTTATAGAATATCTAGAATACTTAAAGGTAGCCTTCCTTTCCTTTCCTTTCCTTTCCTTTCCTTTCCTTTCCTTTCCTTTCCTTTCCTTTCCTTTTGTCTTCTCCTCTCCTCTCCCCTCCTTCTACTTTACCTTTCCTTCCCTTCCCTTCCCTTCCCTTTTTCTATCTTCCTTTCCTTTCCTTTCCTTTCCTTTCCTTTCCTTTCCTTTCCTTTCCTTTCCTTTCCTTTCCTTCCCTTCCCTTCCCTTCCCTTCCCTTCCCTTCCCTTCCCCAAATTTGCAGATTGCTTCAGTATATTTAAGCAGCTCTTTTGATTATCTATGTGATTCTATGAAACATTTTTTAAATTGCCCTCCAGTGAAGTTTTGGTATCAGTTATCATAATGGAATGTTAGTCCAAGAATAGAATAGAATATAACTTTATTACGGTCATTGACCAGCAGTAAGGATGTTATTCCAAGAAACCCTGGGGGTGTTGATTTAAGTATCCAGTTTTCATTAAATTATCCCAAGGTGGAAATAATAACACACAAAATTGTTTATTTTTCTTTTTTTGATCCCACCATGTATGCTTTGCAATGTTATACAGAAATTGTAGTGATAAGTAAATGGAAAAATAATTACACACAATTGTAAATATGTATGTGAATAGACTAGTTTTTTGTGGACCTATAGTCCAGTATCGTCGTATTGTAACATAACATAACATCAGAGTTGGAAGGGACCTTGGAGGCCTTCTAGTCCAACCCCCTGCCCAGGCAGGAAACCCTATACCATCTCAGTCAGATGGTTATCCAACATTTTCTTAAAAATTTCCAGTGTTGGAGCATTCACAACTTCTGAAGGCAAGTCGTTCCACTTATTAATTGTTCTAACTGTCAGGAAATTTCTCCTTAGTTCTAAGTTGCTTCTTTCTTTGACCAGTTTCCACCCATTGCTTCTTGTTCTACCCTCAGGTGCTTTGGTGAACAGCCTGACTCCCTCTTCTTTGTGGCAGCCCCTAAGATATTGGAACACAGCTATCATGTCTCCCCTAGTCCTTCTTTTGTTAAACTAGACATACCCAGTTCCTGCAACCGTTCTTCATATGTTTTATCCTCCAGTCCCTAATCATCTTTGTTGCTCTTCTCTGCACTCTTTCTAGAGTCTCAACATCTTTTTACATCGTGGCGACCAAAACTGGATGCAATATTCCAAGTGTGGCCTTACCAAGGCATTATAAAGTGGCACTAACACTTCACGTGATCTTGATTCTATCCCTCTGTTTATGCAGCCCAGAACTGTGTTGGCTTTTTTAACAGCTGCTGCACACTGCTGGCTCATATCTAAATGGTTATCCACTAGGACTCCAAGATCCCTCTCACAGGTACTACTATTGAGCAAGGTACCACATATACGGTACTGGTGCATTTTGGTTTTTGGCCTAAATGTAGAACCTTACTTTTTTCACTGTTGAATTTCATTTTGTTAGATAGCGCCCAATGTTCAAGTCTGTCAAGATCTTTCTGTAACTTGAGCCTATCTTCTGGAGTGTTGGCTATTCCTGCCAGCTTGGTGTCATCTGCAAATTTGATGAGTTCCCTATCTATCTCCTCGTCCAAGTCATTGATGAAGATGTTGAAGAGTACTGGGCCTAAAACAGAGCCTTGGGGTACTCCACTGCATACTTCCCTCCATGTGGATGTAGTTCCGTTGAGGACTACACGTTGAGTGCGGTTGGTCAGCCAGTTACGAATCCATCTGGTGGTGGTGCTGTCTAACCCACATTTTTCTACTTTATCTAGTAGTAGGTTATGGTCTACTTTATCAAATGCTTTACTGAAGTCCAAGTAAATTATATCGACAGCACTCCTCTGGTCTACTAATTTTGTCATTTTGTCAAAGAATGCGATAAGATTAGTCTGGCATGATCTGTTTTTGACAAACCCATGTTGGCTTTTGGTTATTACTTTGTTTGCTTCTAGGTGTTCGGTGATGTAGCTTCTAGAATTTCTTTCTCTGTGTGTTTTTTTTTTTTTTTTTTGAGAATGACTGAAGTTGCTTGAAGTAAAATCTCAGAATAAGACCTTGTGAAGCTCTTATTTAAAATCTTGGAAATGTATGGCCTGTAAAAATAGACATTCAACTACAGCAATATTTGATTTATTGAAGAGAGTTTTTCATGTTTACCATATGGTTTCTGGTTTCAATACGTTTGAGGGGGCACAGATTTCTCTTATCCCACTTTCCTCTAGTCACATGGAAGATATTTTTTGCTGACTTCTGCTTGTTTTGCATGAAAAGTGAGCTCTTCAAAGTGACCTGTTTTTTAGGGGAAATAATATTTCCCTGAATCACTTTGAAGAAGAAGCCTTATTAGCCCCTTTTCTCCCAATTTTTAGAAAAAGGAGTAGAGATGTGTAAGTTAGGCAGGTCTCTTTAAATTACTTTTGAGTATTTAAATACTGAGTCATCCGTTAAGATGGTTTTGTTGTTGATTTCTGTGTTACAATTTTAATTTATGACAGATTGGTGCATGAGTCAAGACTGATCCGATCTGAACCTTTGCAATGATTTGGAAGATCAATCCAATTCTTTTCAGTTCTCTGAATTAGGCCCCGTGTCCAACTTGAATACAGTTGCATTAAACCAGTTCAGGGCACTGAATTTGCCCCAGATATATTTAGCTATTGCACAATTAATCAAAATGCACAAATTCAGAATAAGCTTGTAAGCTTAGAAAAGGGAAAAACCAAATGTTGTAGAAGGTCTTTTTGACAATGGATATATAAGAAGAATATATAAAGGTAAAGGTTCTCCTCACACATATGTGTTAGTCGTTCCAGACTGTAGGGGTGGTGCTCATCTCTGTTTCAAAGCCGAAGAGCCAGCGCTGTCCGAAGACGTCTCCATGATCATGTGGCTGGCATGACTAAAACACCAAAGGCGCACGGGACGCTGTTACTTTCTCACCAAAGGTGTTCCTTATTTTTCTACTTGCATTTTTTACGTGCTTTCGAACTGCTAGGTTGGCAGAAGCTGGGAGAAGTAACGGGAGCTCACCCTGTTATGCGGCACTAGGGATTTGAACCGGTGAACTGCCGACCTTTCGATCGACAAGCTCAGCATCTTAGCTACTGAGCCACCATGTCCCTTAAGAAGAATATATAAGAAGCATATAAAAAGCTATATTGGGTGAAAATGGAAAGTTGCAAGTAGATTGTGTGTTTCTGCCTGTTTCAGTGTGTTTTGTGTGTTTGTGACAGGGCGGGAGGGGTATACACGGCAATATTTTACCAGGGACTTATTTATACAGGAAAGGAGAGTTGTACAGGTTATGGACTTGATTAAGAAAGTAAATGCTAGCTAGACCTAAGAGATCTTCAAAAAAGATCTCGCTTCTGCTGTTACAATTCATGAGATCTGTCAGCTTTTCAACTCATTTCATCCTCATAGGAATCTGACGATTAATGTTATCAATAATTAAAAGCTTGTTGCTTTTATCTGATCTACGTGAGAGCGTGGTAGACTTAGATAATAGAGGGGTTTTTTTTTTTAAAAAAAGGAAAATTCAATCGTTGATGCAATAGTTTATCTTTCACGGTTACAAGAATTGCAGATTTCACAACTCCCTGTTAAAATCATTTACAAGTCCTGGGATGTGTATCTTTAAGTCATCTTCAAAGAGCTTTTGCTGGTCATCTAACACGCTTGTAATTCAGCTTGAAAAAAGGCTGTTCTTTATTCTGTCATATAATTAGTTCTGATGAGAGATAATATGTATATGAAAGAAAGAGATCTAGCAATCAGGGGAAAGAAAGAGAACAAATGAGGAACAGCTGAAATGCTCCCTACTTGGGGGGGGGGAAACAAATCTATGCATGATTAAAACTGCATTCAGTTTTGGTCGCCACAATGTAAAAAAGATGTTGAGACTCTAGAAAGAGTGCAAAGAAGAGCAACCAAGAGGATTAGGAGACTGGAGGGTAAAACATATGAAGAACGGTTGCAGGAACACAATGGTGGGTTGCTACCGGTTCAGCCCAGTTTGGGAGAACTAGTAGCAGCAGCAGCGGGAGGCTCTGGCCACCCTCCCGGATGTCATCAAATATGATCTGCACATGCGCAGAAGCTTCTTTGAAGGGAGCACATGCACATGAGCGAACCGGTAGCAAAGGTAAATGAAACTCACCCCTGAACAGGATATGTGTAGTCTGATGAAAAGAAGGACTGGGGAGACATGATAGCAGTCTTCCAATATCTCAGGAGTTGCCACAAAGAAGAGGGAGTCAAACTATTCTCCAAAGCACCTGAAGGTAGAACAAGAAGCAATGGGTGGAAACTAATCAAGGGGAGAAGCAACCTGGAATTCAGGAGAAATTTCCTGACAGTTAGAACAATTAATCAGTGGAACAACTTACCTCCAGAAGTTGTGCAAGCTCTAACACTGGAAGTTTTTAAGAAGAGATTGGACAACCATTTGTCTGATTTGGTATAGGGGTTCCTGCCTAAGCACGGGGTTGGACTAGAAGACCTCCAAGGTCCCTTCCAACTCTGTTAATCTATTCTATTCTATTAATAAACCGTGAACAAGAGCTACAGTCAAACTAATGGGAATTTTTTTTAAGAAACTGAAGAGAGGGAGAGAAGGGGGTATGTATCTAAATTTGGAGTAAGGAAATTTGGATTGAATTTTTTTTTAAGAAACTGAAGAGAGGGAGAGAAGGGGGTATGTATCTAAATTTGGAGTAAGGAAATTTGGATTGAATTTTTTTTTAAGAAACTGAAGAGAGGGAGAGAAGGGGGTATGTATCTAAATTTGGAGTAAGGAAATTTGGATTGAATTTAGGAGTCTTCATTTTGTACAATTCTCCATATCTTAGGAGAAAAGCTAGAACTGTGATAAGATTGGGACATCACAGAGCAGGGTTTTGTCAAGCGCTGGGAAAATCAGGAGATTCAGGCAGTCTGAATGATTATAAAGATGAGGGTAAAGGTTTGTTACTCCAAGCTTGTTGGGTTGGTTTCCGAATGTTTCATTACCAGACTAGGTAACATCTTCAGCTAAGTTTAGGGGAGTATAAAGATGTATTGCAAGCTTCAGCTCGCTACAAAAATCTGAGCTACTAATAGTCAAGGGAACTGAGCAGGACTGTAGACAGGCATTCAAGGTGGGCTGGACTTAGATCTCTTGTGGGATCTATATATCTATATATTAATTTATAGACCACCCTTCTCCCGGAGGACTCAGGGCGGTGAACAGCCAGTTAAAATACAAAACAAACCCATACAATATTAAAAACTACCCATAAAAAACTTATTCAATTGGCCAAGCTAAAATACAATTACACCCTATAAAATCACTAAAATTTAAAAACCCCAATAAATCAATTTAAAAGTTTAAAAAAATTAAGCCAGTCCAGCAAGACGAAGCAAATAGGTTTTAAGTTCGCGGCGAAAGGTCCTAAGGTCGGGCAGTTGTCGGAGTCCAGGGGGAAGCTCGTTCCACAGGGTAGGAGCCCCCACAGAGAAGGCCCTCCCCCTGGGGGCCGCCAGCCGACATTGTTTGGCTGACGGCACCCTAAGGAGTCCCTCTCTGTGAAAATGCACCGGTCGTTGGGAGCTTAAATAAAAACATATTTCTCCACATTTGGACATGAAACCTAGGTTTTCATTTACCTAGACTTCCTTGGGTGTATCTTACTTTAGCTTTTTCTTTGTCTATGTCTTATTACACAATAAGATCTGTAACACATCATGCCAACATATTATGACAGTCCATATGACAATGTAGATTAGACAGTCAGATTTTCTACCCTGAGCGAGAAAAATGCATTTTTCCTTGAATCAACATCAGAAACATCAGAGAGAGGGAGGAGGGGGAGGGGAGAGAGGGAGGGAGGGAGGGAGAGAAAGAGAGAGAAAGAAAACACACCATAAAATTTTGGTACCAGCAGAAATGTGGAATCTGAGTCAACTAATTCATCACCGTTGCTTTCATTTCCTCTGAGCTGCTGTTCTTTGAGCAGGTTATTGTAAGTATTTTTGATAGCAGTGATGTACTCATTTTCGCTCGGCCTGGTCATGTCCTACAGACTCTATTTCTTTGACTGATGGAACATTTTTCCCGTCTTTAAATTCACCATTGAGTTGGGGAAGGATGAGGGATAGATCTGTTTTATCAGATCTGCAAAATACCCTCCCCTACATTTAAAAAAAAAAAGTATTTGGACCCTGATGCAAGAAGAAATCAAGAGTTGAGCATTTTTTCAGTCGTACTCAGAATAGCATTTCTATCTAATTGTTGGTTTTATATTGAGTCATGTGTTGCAAGAAGAGGAAGGCAGGTAGAATTACAAATAAGCCTCTTCTAATATTTAACACAGGATGCTGAATGGCGGGGCCGCTGCAATGAATGTATACTCATGGCATCAGATTTACTCAGGCTTGCATCTATAAGCCCAAGGCTCTTTCTGAAGCTAAAGGGGGAAATGTTTTTTTCATGTTCAAGCACTTTCCCTGGGTAACAGCAAACTGGTTGCCATGCATTTATCTTTTCACCAAGAGAAAAGAAAGACAGGGAATGCACTAACACACACACACCCCTGCATATACATATTGCCAGTCTTTTGCAGAATTGCAAGCCAGAAAGTCAGGAGATGTAAAATCTGAGTGCCAAGGTTAGCCAGGCTAAGAAAAAAGGAAATTTGAGATGGAAGAGTTCCCCTTTTGTCAAGACTAGTGTTTTCTCCCTACAATTGAACCCGGGTTTTTTTGTTTTGTTTTGTTTGTTTGTTTTGTCTTAGGACAGGATTAATGACACCAGTACAGAATAAGTCTCTTTGATAACCTGGACCGTGTCTGAGGCTCAAAGAGTGAATGAATACAGCAACTTGACTATTCCCAGCTCCGAGTCTATAATTCTTTGGGTTTTTTAAAGAAAGCAACTATGTTATCCTGACTCTATAGAGACTGGAGATCACATACGGGTCAAAGAGGACTGGTGCACAACAATATCAGAATAGTATGGAAATGCGCCAGAAAGGTCAACTTTGGGTAGCTTTAAAGAAAGATCTTTCTCCCACCAATGTAATGTTGATGAAGCCTTCTCAGTACATGTCTCAGTACATGTCTCAGTACATGATGAAGCCTTCTCAGTACATGTCTCAGTACAGGTCTAAAGTAACAATAGAATAGAATAGAATAGAATAGAATAGAATAGAATAGAATAGAATAGAATAGAATAGAATAGAATAGAATAGAATTTTTTATTGGCCAAGTGCGATTGGACACACAAGGAATTTATCTTGGTGCATATGCTCTCAGTGTACATAAAAGAAAAGATACGTTCATCAAGGTACAACATTTACAACACAATTGATGGTCAGTATATCAATATAAATCATAAGGATTGCCAGCAACAAGTTACAGTCATACAGTCATAAATGGAAAGAGATTGGTGATGGGAACTATGAGAAGATTAATAGTAGTGCAGATTCAGTAAATAGTTTGACAGTGTTGATGGAATTATTTGTTTAGTTTTTGGCAAAAATAGGACATGCAGAGCACTCCAGAGTGCTTCTGGGGGCCGGGGAGGGCAAAAATGTGACGCATGGAGGCCAAAAACTTTTTTTTTCTTGTTTTCCTCATGTAAATTTAGGGGCATCTTATAGTCCAGTATGTCTTATAGTCCAAAAAATATAGTGTGTGTGTGTGTGTGTGTGTGTGTGTGTGTACACACACACACTCACACACACAAACCAGCAAACTAATGTGCTGAAGCTGACCAGACTAAGGACGTTAGCCAGAATTTTTTTTTTATTTGCATTTATATCCTGCCCTTCTCCGAAGACTCAGGGCGGCTTACATTGTGTTAAGCAATAGTCTTCATCCATTTGTATATTATATACAAAGTCAACTTTTTATTGCCCCCAACAATCTGGGTCCTCATTTTACCTACCTTATAAAGGATGGAAGGCTGAGTCAACCTTGGGCCTGGTGGGACTTGAACCTGCAGTAATTGCAAGCAGCTGTGTTAACAACAGACTGTCTTAGCAGTCTGAGCCACCAGAGGCCCTATGAATACCTGGTAGGCAGATTTTTTTCCCTGTTTTTCTCCCCAAAAACTAAGCTGTGTCTTATACTCTAGTAATGCTCTCGTTACCTCTCGCTTGGACTATTGCAATGTTCTCTACATGGGGCTCCCCTTGAAGAGCACTCGGAGACTTCAGCTAGTCCAGAATGCGGCTGCGCGGGTTATTGAGGGAGCGGGTCGGAGCTCCCATGTAACACCAATCCTGCACAGACTGCACTGGCTACCTGTTGTCTTCCAGGTGCGCTTCAAGGTATTGGTTACCACCTTCAAAGCGCTCCATGGCTTAGGACCGGGTTACTTACGGGACCGTCTACTGCCCTCTTCTATCTCCCAACGCCCAGTGCGTTCCCATAGAGAGGGACTCCTTAGGGTGCCGTCAGCCAAACAATGTCGACTGGCGGCCCCCAGGGGGAGGGCCTTCTCTGTGGGGGCTCCTACCCTGTGGAACGAGCTTCCCCCTGTACTCCGACAATTGCCTGACCTTAGGACCTTTTGCCGCGAACTTAAAACCTATTTATTTCGTATGGCTGGACTGGCTTGATTTTAAAATTTTAATTTAATTTAATTGGGTTTTAAATTTCTGTAATTTTATGGGTGTAATTTGTATTTTAAATTTTTTCAACAAATTGAATAAGTTTTTTAAGGGCTATTTTTAATATTGTATTTGTCCGTGGTTGTATTTTACTTGGTTGTTCACCGCCCTGAGTCCTTCGGGAGAAGGGCGGTATACAAATTAAATAATAATAATAATAATAATAATAATAATAATAATTATTATTATTATTATTATTATTATTATTATTATTAATATTAATATTATTAATATTATTATTATTATTATTAGTGTGTCTTATATTCCAAAAAGCCCAGTACTCAATAATTCCAATTCACCATAATTCCAAATATCTCAACCTCTTCTTGGTTCTGTGATAGTCTTAGTGCCCAAGGACAGGGCCAATAAATTAAAGAGGGGGGAAAAATTGACAGGACTTTCTTACATGAATAGCACAGTGAATCAACCTGGGACATACAGAAAGATCATCACGTATTGGCCTAGATGTACTCTTCAATGACCTCAAAGGGAAGGAATTAAAAGGAACGGAGTAAAGATTTAATGAAAAATTCATGCCAGGACATTTGTGGTCTAGCTCTGCTTTCCAGAAGCCAAGGCTCATCCTTGATGTTCTTACTTATGGGTGGGGGGGGGGGAAAGGCACAAAGGCATTCCGAGAGTTTGCCGAAAAGCCAGTCAGTTGTCTGAACAAGCCAGTGGCTTTTAATTGGAAAAAGCAAAACAAGGCAACCATGCCTCCAGATCTGTGCCTAGTTTCTCTATCTTCCCTTGTGTGTAGTTGTCTCGCAGCAACAAGACACCACAAGGCATTTTCATACTTCGTTTAGCATCTTACTGGAGCTTTTCAACCCCCCATCACCACCACCACTTATTGATAGACACTCAGAAGTGGAGGTGAGCAGAAGAGGATCTAATTTAGTGGTGTTGAAAGCTGGCAGTTCCATTATACATGCAATTATTTTGTCTTGCTCCTCAATGAGAGCAACCAGCATTCAAGTGTTGTTTTTTTTGTTGTTGTTTGTTTGTTTTTGTTGTTGTTGGTTTTTTTTTTTGAATGATCTACTAATCTGTCTGTCTTCCAAGAGGATCCTTGTCCAGAGGGTTATATTTTCAGCCAAAAACTTGGATTTCCCCTTAAGTCTAGACTGGAGCCATCTAACCTCATCCAGGAAATCTGTCACCTGAGTACAATAAGAGCTTCAATGAAGCATAATTAAGCAAATCTGGAAAACCATAATTTCTGGTGCCATCTGGTCAAGCACTAATGAAGCTGCTGGGAATGCTGGTGTAATACATCATGACCGCTATTGAGGGCAATTAATTCCCCAACTTTTTGTTTTTTTGGACTCAAGAATAAACGATGACCAGTCTGAAACAATTATCCTGAGATACAGTAAATTGGTATCTTTTTAACTCCCTCAACAGAAGTGAGTGTAAAGCTTCGAAATCTCTGTTGAGCAACCTAGATTATTCGGTAAGCACTTATTTCAACAGCAATGGTGCCAGAAGGACTTTTAAACTCTTTAAATAAAAACAGTGTAAAAGGTAAAGGTTCTCCTATCCAGTGGTGTCTGACTCAAGGGGGCGTTGCTCGTCTCTATTTCTTGGCCGAGGGCTCCAGTATTGTCCAAAGACATTTCCACCGGTCATATGGCCAGCATGGCTGAGTGGCCTAGAGGTGGAGCTCTTGCCTTACAATCAGGAGGCTGTGAGTTCAATCCTAGGTAGAGGCAGATATTTCTCTCTGGGCACAATGAGAATATATCTGCTGAATATAACTCCGCATCGGTGACAGGAAGGGCATCCGGCCAGTGAACACTCAGCTCCATTCAGTTACCCAGCCTGCAAGGGATTATGGGGGTCCTTAAAAATGATGATGTGGCCAGCATAGCTATATGAACTCTTGTTACCTTCCCACCAAAGTGGTACCTATTAATCTACTCGCATTTGCATGCTTTCAAACTGCTAGATGGATAGGAGCTCACCCCGTTGTGCAGCCCTCAAGTCTCAAACCCAGACTGTCATCTTTCGAGGTGACAAGCTAAGCATCTTTAACCGCTGAGCCATTGTGCCCCCTTAGAAATACTGTAGATAAAAAAAACAAAAAACAATGTAGATAACACTGTATAACAGGGCAGGCTACGCCCACCCCAGCTCCACGAAGGGGAAACACATCACGTGATGGCAATGTGACACAGCGAGTTTGGCATCCAGGCTGTATAAAGACTTTTATATAAAGAGAAAAAGGGAGGCCTCAAGAATGTTGATATTTAAAACATTGCAGACAAACAAGGCTTTTGCCTTGTAATAATACAGTATGTAGTTAAATGTAATTGGTTTGGGGTAGATCCCAGCTAGCATTGGCCTAATTTCTTTTTAATTGTTTCATCATTGCACAAAGAAAAGGTAAATTCTCCGCTGAATCAAAATTCTTGGTGGCTTCAAGAATACGCCTCTTGTGTTCTCTAAAAACAATACTTTGCACAAATACTTAGCCATTAGATGCCTTCAAGGCGTCTTTTTCCCTCAACATCTTTTTGAAAATATATATATATAACACTGGGAAGTTCTGATGGTTTTCCTTTAATGCATTAACTCAGTCTAATCCTGTCTAACTTTTCATATGAACCAAAGTCAGCTAAGTGCTGCTAAACTCAAGATTAAAAAAAAGGAAAAAGAAGAATGAAAAGATAACCTGGTTTTTAGAATTAGAATGGAAATGCTCAGTGGGCAGGAGCTGCAGCAAGAAATGGGAGCTCATTCCGATGTGTGGAGCTCGGGTCTCTAACCTGGGCTATCAGCTTTCCAGCTGACAAACTCAGTGTCTTTAACCGCTGAAACCCTTGCACCAAAGTTTCTTTCCTAGCCATATTTGGTCCACTTTCAACTATCTTCAACTGGCTCCCGCTGGGTCCTCCTACAAAACCAAATTTGATTTCATCTCTTTTTGCTGTGTTCATTCTGTTGATGGACAAATATCTGTAGTGCTTACTTTTTTTTTTTTACTTTTCCTTTGGTACTGTACTCTTTACATTTTTTTTTTAAAGAAATGTTTATTGGGTTGCAAAGTGTGAAAAGCAGTTGTTGTTGTTTTTTCCACACTTTCCAACCCAATATTTGGAAGCAGGGGTGGGCTTCAAAAGTTTTAACAAGGGGTTCTCTGCCCAGTTGCTGGGTGGACGTTGCCATGGAGAGCGTGGCCTAGTAAGCCTCCTGCACCACAATGGCAGGGGGAGACATTTTTGCCCTTCGCGTGCTCTGAAGCCTTTCCTCGAGCCTCCGGGAGGGTGAAAATGACCTCCCCAGGCTCCAGAGGCCCTCTGGAGGCCAGAAACGGGCCCGTTTCTGGCCTTCCTGAACTTCTGGTAGGCCTATTTTTCACCTTCCCCAAGCCTATAGTGACCAGATGTCCCGCTTTTGGCGGGACAGTCCCACTTTTTAATAATTTGTCCCACGTCCTGCGGCAATTCCAAAAAATCCTGATTTTTTTTTTATTAGAATAGAATAGAATAGAATTTTATTGGCCAAGTGTGATTGGACACACAAGGAATTTGTCTTGGTGCATATGCTCTCAGTGTACATAAAAGAAAAGATACATTCATCAAGGTATGACATTTACAACACAATTGATGGTCAATATATCAATATAAATCATAAGGATTGCCAGCAACAAGTTATAGTCATACAGTCATAAGTGGAAAGAGATTGGTGATGGGAACTATGAGAAGATTAATAGTAGTGCAGATTCAGTAAATAGTCTGACAGTGTTGAGAGAATTATTTGTTTAGCAGAGTGATGGCCTTCGGGAAAAAACTGTTCTTGTGTCTAGTTGTTCTGGTGTGCAGTGCTCTATAGCATCATTTTGAGGGTAGGAGTTGAAACAGTTTATGTCCAGGATGCGAGGGATCTGCAAATATTTTCACGGCCCTCTTCTTGATTCGTGCAGTATACAGGTCCTCAATGGAAGGCAGGTTGGTAGCAATTATTTTTTCTGCACATTTCACTCCCATTCTGAAAATGGGAGGCGGCAACGCAAGAGGAGGAGGCGGAGAAGGGGGAGTGGTGCAGAAGGGGGCGCGAGAGGGAGGAGAGACACCGCTTGACTTCACCCGAGAGGAAGAGCCGAGGCTGCCTGGAAGAGCCGAGAGGAGAGCCGAGGCTGCCTGGAAGAGCGGAGAAGCAGCAGCCGCTCCTCCTCCTTCAGGCAGGTGGCAAGACTCAGCGCACATGCACAGCCCCCGCCCTCCCATCAATGGTGTCCCGCTTTGCCATCGCTGAAATCTGGTCCCTTTACCCAAGCCTCCATGTGCGCCCTGCACTTACCTGCATCCAAAACAGGCTGTGTGGGGACTCCTGGGAGGGGAGGGGCAGGGTGGGCAGGGCCAGCCAGGCGTGGGATTTTGGAATCTTAGCTACAGGTTCTTCCGAACCCTTGCGAACCCCCAGCGGCGCATCCCTGTTTGGAAGTATATACTAGTTCACCTATGCAATAAGGAGAAATTAAAAAAAATTAAATATCTGCACTCAGTATCTTTTTCTTCAAAACAACATTTGTATGAGCAACCTATTCAGAAAAGCTTTGTGGTTCTAGCAACCCAGCGATGACTGTTGTTTGAGCAAACTGATGGTTCATTGCTCAACAAAGCTTTTTAGTTTTATGCTGATTTTTTTTTTCCACCCAGGATAGGTGGGTGACTTCTAAATACTAGTTTGCCCACCGTGGCTCTGTGAGTAAGACGGGCTGTCTCTAAATTTTTACATACTGATCAAAAGAAAATATTCTTCAAGAGAAAACCTAATTGCTAGGACCTGGAATTGAATCAGGGAGTATATTATATCACTGTATTTGTCTGATTGAAAAAAGGATTGTAATCTAGTAGCAAGAATTTTTGTCAAGAATGACTGAGTGAATTTCTCACTTTCTAAGATGAGGAAGAGGAGAAAGAGAAGAAGGTGACAATAACCATATCTATCTATCTATCTATCTATCTATCTATCTATCTATCTATCTATCTATCTATCTATCTAGTCTGTCTGTCTCTATTACTTATTCTACCTATCTATCTATCTATCTATCTATCTATCTATCTATCTATCTATCTATCTATCTATCTATCTATCTATCATCTATCTATCTATCTATCGTGTCTGTCTGTCTCTATTACTTATTCTATCTATCTATCTATCTATCTATCTATCTATCTATCTATCTATCTATCTATCTATCTATCTGTCTATCTATTGTGTCTGTCTTTCTCTTACTTATTCTACCTACCTACCTACCTACCTACCTATCTACCTACCTACCTATCTATCTATCTATCTATCTATCTATCTATCTATCTATCTATCTATCTATCTATCTATCTATCTATCGTGTCTGTCTGTCTCTATTACTTATTCTATCTATCTGTCTATCTGTCTGTCTGTCTGTCTGTCTGTCTGTCTGTCTGTCTGTCTATCTATTGTGTCTGTCTGTCTCTTACTTATTCTACCTACCTATCTACCTACCTACCTACCTACCTACCTACCTACCTACCTACCGTGTTTTCCCCAAAATAAGACCCTATCTTATATTTTTTGAACCCTGAAATAAGTGCTTGGCCTTATTGCCATGCGCTCAAAAGCCTGATTGAGCTTATTATCAGGGGATGTCTTATTTTGGGGAAAACAGGGTATCTATCTATCTATCTATCTATCTATCTATCTATCTATCTATCTATCTATCTATTTTTCTTCTAGCCATCCATCCACCCATCCATCCATCCACCCACCCACCCACCCACCCATCTATCTATCCATCATCTCACCAATACAGATAAGAAACTAAACACTTAAAGCAGTTTTGTGAACATGTTAGAATGTTGTCTTATTAGCCACATCTATTCAATGTTTCTTTTTCTTTTCTTTTCTTTTTTAAAAAAGAGCTTTATTGTAAATTTAGTGAAATAGTTCTAGCAGTAAATCCTCATGCATTACAAGAATAGCAATGCTGACACACGATCTGCCTTCCAGGAACTCGAAGAATTAAGATGCTTCCTTTTTAGTTTTCTTCACAGTTTTATACAACTAGAACAAGCATAGTTCTGCTGGAGAAAATATTGTACAATTGTTTAGTGTGACCACAATGAATATGTAACTAAATCTGACTAGGATAAATAAAAACATATGTCTCCACATTAGGACGTGAAACCTAGATTTTTGTTTTTCTGGACTTCCTTGATTGCATCTAACTTCAGAATTTTCTTGGCCTACATCTTATCATAGAATAAGATTTGTATCTTACCTCCAGTAAAATACAAAGTGTTAGTTTACAGTTAATTGCAATTCATTGTGTTCTTCCCATCATGCCAACATATTATGACAGTCCATATGACAAGGTAGATGAGACACTTACACCATAAGCGCTAAAATGCATTTTTCCTTGACTCAACATCAGAAAAATGAAAGAGAGAGAGGGAGGGAGGGAGGGAGAGAGAGAGGGGGAAAGAGAGAGAGGAGGGAGAGAGGGAGGGAGAGAGAAAGAAAGGGAGGGAGGGAGAGAGAGAGGGAATGAATCATAAAATTTTGGTACCAGAAATGTGAATTCTGAGTCAAATAATTCATGACCATTCTTTTCATTTCCTCTGAGATGTTATTCATTGAGCAGGTTCTTGTAAGTATTTTTGATAACAGTGATGTACTCATTTTGGTGAACTTGTTGATGACAGAAGTATCTTGTTCATGTAGAAGGACCTAAAGATGTTAATGTTCATTGGGACACAGGCAGTGGTGGGATTCAGCCAGTTCGCATCACTTTGGGAGAACCGGTTGTTAACTTTCTGAGCAGTTTGGTGAACTGGTTGTTGGAAGAAATCATTAGGGCAGAGAACCGGTTGTTAAATTACTTGAATCCCACCATTGGACACAGGACACTGTTGACAAGTGTTCATGAGAATTTGGAAATTGTCCATCCACTTCAGAACAAATGCATGAACACATGAAAAGCTGTCATTCAGATTAAATACAAAACATGCATATTCTTTTCATTGCTGAGTAGCTCAGCATTACAAAACCATTTTCATATATATAATCCCCCTCTTCCATCACATTTTTAAAATAAGAGTATCACAGCCTTTTTAGGCCAGAGTCAAAACTAAAGTTGTGTTATGCTGCAAGTTTGTTATTTATACTGTTTACACATTTTTTTTTATTTGCATTTATATCCCGCCCTTCTCCGAAGACTCAGGGCGGCTTACACTATGTTAGCAATAGTCTTCATCCTATTTGTATATTTATATACAAAGTCAACTTATTGCCCCCAGCAATCTGGGTTTTACATACCTTAGAAAGGATGGAAGGCTGAGTCAACCTTGGGCCTGGTGGGACTAGAACCTGCAGTAATTGCAGGCAGCTGTGTTAATAACAGACTGTCTTACCAGTCTGAGCCACAGAGGCCCTTTTGAATATTTATTTATTTATGATGAGGAATTTATTATAATTTTCAGAAGGCGAGAGCTACTGTATATCACATAAGATTGCTGATTGTGGAGGTTGGCCAAGTGTGATAGGACACACACGGGGAATTTGTCTTGGTGCATATGCTCTCAGTGTACATAAAAGAAAAGATACGTTCATCAAGAATTCTAAGATACAACACTTAATGATAGTCATAGAGAACAAATAAGCAATCAGGATACAATTAATATCAATATAAATCGTAAGGATATAAGCAACAGTCATACAGTCATAAGTGGAAGGAGATGGGTGATGGGAACGATGAGAAGATTACTAGTAGTGCAGATTTAGTAAATAGTTTGACAATGCTGAGGGAATTATTTGTTTAGCAGAGTGATGGTGTTCGGGAAGAAACTGTCCTTGTGTCTAGTTGTTTTGATAACAAAACAGCATAGACTCAAATTTTTAGAAAGGTGACGTGTTTAACTTTGTGCTACTAAAGGTTGTGTGTTCCTCTGTTCACTGAAATTGTCCAATTTGACTGTGGTGGTTGACTTTTTGCATGCAGTTATAATAACTGTATTGTGTATCAGATATATTGAATATATTGTCATTTAGAGGGCTTTTCCAAATATTATTGCCCTTCTAGTTTTGACACATTTTAAATAAATTTCCTTCTCGAGAGAGCTAATTTGTCAGCTTCATTATGGTTTGTCCAGAAGGCTGAAGAATAATACATACTCTCTCTCTCTCTTTCTCTCTCTCTCTCACACATATATAAATGGATAGATATATTCCTTTCCTGTTGTTACTCTGTAATTTATGGATCCATTAGCACTCATAGATCAATTATATTTAGTTTTACGTCTTAGTTGAAGAATACGAATGGTGTATGAATTAAGTGAAATTTCCACTGATTACAAGATAATTAATACTAGCATACTGCCAAAGTCAAGTGGAAAATATCAAATAAAAATCTAGCACGGTGATTGATGCCCAAATTAGGGATCAATAGATATTTTAAAAGATAATACATAATTAAGCGTAAGTGCTATTTCCGTATAAATAGCACTGAAATTCTACCTGGCGAATTGTCTGCAGAGGAACTGAAACCAATAACTTAGCACAGATATACGTTATTAAAATTTTAGCGTCTTCCCTTTCTTTTTCTTTTTGATAAGTATAAAACTGTTTGCACATCACTGGATAATTAAATGTTTAAGCTTACAACCACATATCGTCTCACAGTTTTGTTCCTTTTCCTTTCCATATATCTGCAATACATATCCGTCTGTCATCCTTCCAACTATTCATTATTATTTTTTTCGGTTTTGCAAGATTTCACTTTTTTCCCCCCCTTATGTGTTTTGACAATCCACATCCTGTGTTCCGTACAGTGTATAGCCCTAGCAAGACTTCTCCTTTTGACTGAAGAGAAATGAATTCCTTGGAGTCTGGTTGTGTTCATTTACAAATGATCCCCAAGATGTCTATTCTATCCACTTTCTTCTCTGAATTGTGCTTTTCCTGTGTTGTAGATATGATTTCCCTCCCCCCCAAAAAAACAAACCCATGAATTTTTGCTAGTATTTCACATGCACAACTCTGTGGGATGTGTAAAGGCTGATGGGTAATTAGTTCTGAGTTGTGCATTAGATGAAGAGGTGGAAAATCAGATGGATTTGGAAAGGATGAATTCATCAGTTCTCCTGTTACCAAAAAAACCAAAAAATACAAAGCATGACTCCTATTTAATTACTGAAGTCATTTCCAACAATCTTGCTCATCTTCAGGGTGTCCTTGCTACCTTTTCTTTGCTAATACAAACTAGCTATCCGGAGCACCTCATTTGCCCAAAGCCATGAGCTCCAGAAACAGGGATCCCAGTAGTGAAATCCAATTTTTTTTACTACCGGTTCTGTGAGTGTGGCTTGGTGGGCGTGGCTTGGTGGGCATGGCAGGGGAAGGATATTGCAAAATCTCCATTTCCACCCCACTCCTGGGGGAAGGATATTGCAAAATCTCCATTCCCACTCCACTCTGGGACCAGCCAGAAGTGATATTTGCCGGTTCTCCAAACTACTCAAAATATCTGTTGCCGGTTCTCCAAATTGCTCAAAATTTCCTCTAACGGTTCTCGAGAACCTGCTGGATTTCGCCCCTGATGAATCCTATGAACCCAATATTGATACTACAGGTCCAGTGTTTCTCAGGTCTAATCTAAGTGTTGACCATCTGCTCCAAACTAACAGTGATAGACCCACTTCAATGAAAAATCACCTTCTATGTTAGTGCTAGGGAATTAAAACAGCTGAGGCCCAGCAATCTGCTCTACCACACTAATCATCTGTGAAGATAAAGGTAAGTAAAGCGCAGGAGCAGGTGGGCCCAGCTGATCGTCGGAGTGAACCGATTCACTCCCAGCTGATCATCGGAGCTACCGGTTCTCCCAAACTGGTCCGAACCAGTAGAATCCCACCCCTGCCTACAGTATTTGAGAAAGTGGCAAGGCAATGATTGACAGGTTCCTCTTAGCCTCTCAGGGATATTTGCAGCTTACTTGCATGAGAAAGACCGAAACATCAGCACATGTGCAAAGACTCCTTGTTTAAAAGCAAAGACAACAACGTTGCAGAAAGATGATGGCAAATGGAAGCTATTTATCTATGTCAGAACCTTGATTTCTGAATATTGACAGTTAGCATGCTTAGTAGACTTCACAGCCAAGAATACTTCTCTCTTCATTGATTTTAGCATTCTGTTCTTTCACAAACAGAAGTCATGTGCTTAATGCTTTTCCTGTTGTGGACAGAGTTGCATTAGTCAATACTTTAATGTCATATAATTAATACCGTCCGTATGCTATTGTAGTTGTGCCATTCATCATGTCACTGTCCCTCCGCTTTTAGAAGCCGCCACTTGCCAATTAATATGCCTAATGAAAACTGGGTGAGCATCAACAATGCGTTTTCATTAGCAGACAGGACTGTGAAGCATCATAGGAAGATGCTGGTTACTAAGCAATAACGCATCCTATCTGTGGCATGAGGAGGTTTCACAAATAATGCACTCATTCTATTGTTTTCGAGAAAAAATGTAAAGCAATGGTTCTGTTTTCACTTTCACAAATTGAATCACTAAAATACAATGAAGTGGGCTTTTGAAATGCTGGCCGCGGTTACTTTTTTAGGTTTAATCACAGAAAGCTTATTAACACATTTTAGGCAGTAACTCTGTACAGTTACTTTTTTTTTTTTATGGCATCCATAAGAAATGAAAGCTTCGTTTAAAATAGATATGTATCTATTAAGTAAAATCTGTAAACGTCCATAAACACATCTTTGTTTCAATCGTATCGGCCTTAAAAATGCAAAAATAGGATATATCCAGCTCTATTTCCATAAGTGTAGTGACAGCTGGGAGTACCGATTTATTTTTTATTCCCCTTTATTTCCGTTTTGTTTTGTTTCAGGAAATGGACTAACTCTTCCTGGGATTTTTTTTCCCTTCGCTTGTGAATCTCTCTTGTAACATGTAGTTTGGCCTTGAGATCAAGCACTGATTAAGACAAAAGTAGGGTAATATATTTCCCCTTCAAAATAGACGCTATAGTATTCAGCTAGGGAGGTGTATTCATTGTTTAGAAGCTGTTGGTTAACAGCTGTATGTAAAGGCTGATTAAAAGTAAATAGAGGGTGGATATTTCAGGAAGACGAAGCCAAAGGATACTGTTAAATCAACCGTGGGAATTATTTATTTCAAAGCCTGTGCAATCTGCCCCTATCTACATACTCCGAATAGCAGAACAAAGAAAAACTCCCAATTCATAAGAGCACAAAGACGTTAAACCTCCCCCAATGGCTGACAGAAATGCTCTGTTCAAACCAACTTGTTTTGATAGTTGTATAGAATGATGAGTAGGGAAGGCTTTGTGAACCTCTCAGAACAAGGAGGACAGGACCCAGAAATGATTATCATCTAGCCCAGCAGTCACCAACTGGTGGTCCATGGACCACTGGTAGTCCATGAGAAAATTTTGGTGGTCCCCAGAAAAATTATTTGCATTTTTTTTATTGCACTAAATCAGGGGTCCTCAAACTACAGCCCCTGGGCCGGATATGTGCAATGGACATTTGTGTTGCTGCAGAGAGTTTCCCCCTTTGGGGTCTTTTTGTGCAGGTTGGAGGGGGGCAGAAATTCCAACTTGGGGTCTGCTTCAGCCTCCTGGGGTGGGCTTTGGGCGAAGGCTGGGGGAAGTGCCGCTGGTGGCAAGGAGCCAGAGGGCCTCATTCCAGTGGGACTGCATCATGGCCTTGAACTGGCTGACCATCTCAGCCCACTGAGCCTCCAGGCGCCGATACCTGGCCTTGCACTCCTGAAGGTCTTCCCTCTGCTTGGAAAGCCTATGCTCATAGTCCTTAGTGAGGTGCTTCTGCTGAGCCTCCTTCTTGGTCAGATCCAGTTTGAACTGAACTGTTTTGCCAACTCTTTCTCATGGTGGCTGTTTAGCTCCAGCAACTGCTTCCTGGTGGGGCCCTAAGGAGCCCAGGCAGGGAGGTGAGGAGTGGCCTCATCTCATGAATGACATCGAGTTGGCCACGCCCACCCAGTCACATGGCCACCTTGCCACGCCCACCCAGCTGGTCATTAGGCAGATCATATTAGTGGTCCGCGGGATTTAAAATTATGAATTTAGTGGTCCCTGAGGTTCAAAAGGTTGGTGATCCCTGATCTAGCCAACGTTTTCTAATCTTCTATGGAGTGAGGTCTTCTCAGCATGTTCTTATCAGACATTTAATCTTGCCTCCTGATGTAATCTGGACATCACACAGGACTTTGAAGGCCATCACCAACAGCTTGAGTGAACCTGGAACTCTGCCATAACTGGTGGAGTAGTGTTAGTCTTGGTGTTAGTTTATGACAGTGTTTTTCAACCTTGGCAAGCTTAACTTGGGGAATTCTGGGAGGTGGAGTCCACACATCTTAAAGTTGCCAAGGTTGAGAAACACTGAATTATGGTGATGGAATTATTCCATCATCTGCACGTTAGCCTGCTGCAATTTTCATGTCGTCTAAAGCTGTTAGGTCACTGCATCCTCGGGTTAGAGCCTCACTATGATATAATACAGAGGTGTCAAACTCAGTTTCTTTGAGGACCACAAGACGATTATGCTTGACCTCAGGGGGATGGGGTGGGTGTGGCCGGGGTGGGTGTGGCCAAGGTGGGCATGCCCAGCTTGACATCAGTCATGTTGAGGGTGCCTGTGGTGGCCCAAACACTCTGCCAGCAAAAACAGGCTCCTGCAACTGTCATGTCCCACTCCGACGAATGAGTCAAGAAAGTCCTTAACAAACTTGGCAACGAAGCCTTTGCAGCTTGCCAAGTTCCTTCGAGGTTTATCAGGGCAGGCAGGAGTCCAAGTTGTGACTTCAGCGGTAGAATCTGATATCAGCAAACTAGATGAGACTTTGCTTGACTCAAGGTTGGAATGCCAAAAGCAGGTCCTTTATATAGGCTGTGGGGTGTAGCTCCATGACTTAGCATTTATCCAGACCTGCCCCACCCTTCCTTCTGCTGGCACCACCTCTCAGATCTCTGAAAGTGAGGGTCCACCTACCCTGAATTGTTTTCAGCTGGATCTGCTGTCAGCGTCTGGGAAAGGGAGGGGTCAGAGGGAGTAGGCCCGGGTAATTCCACCACCTGGCTGGCTTCCTGAAGGCTGAGCCAAAGGAACACATGCTGTATGAGTGAGGTTTATGGGGCTTGTCCTTTCACTCCTTGAATCCTCTCTGGGCATGGGGCAAGGGCCGGGGGCTGGAGTCATGACAGGCCGTTCATCTTCATTATCAGACTTGGAGTCTGATAAAAGGCCCGGTTGGAGACGGGAGGTGCCCGGCTGAGGAGAGGAGGGAGGACGAGTCACAACAGCAACCCTCTGCCAGCAAAAATAGAAATGGGGAGGCCCATGCCCCTCCCGAGCTACATTTTCATTGGTAGAGGCACCGTGGGCCAATCCTTCGCTGTTTCCAGGATGGATCCAAGGGTCAGATCTAAGCACCCCGCCGGCCAGATCTGGCCCCCACACTTTGAGTTTGACACCCCTGATACAACAGGTTTATTTTTAAAACGTAGTATTCCAAGAAAAAGAAATTTGAGCAGCAGTGTTGGGCAAAGTAACCTTTGTGACATAATGACTAGAGAATCAACTGGGCATTTTGAATAAGAAGACAAGGGATTAATCTGACTCTGTAAAAAAAAAACACACACACACCTTCATATCGAGTTCTAATTTTACTATACAATGACTGTGTAGAACTTCTGTAAGCCGTAGGTCTTTTCATTTGGGTTTATGCTATCGGAGTTATAATTTATGACTCTATGCATTGTGGTATAAAATGTGCTATAATCAACAAATCACGTCTGAAGAAAACATGGCGTAGTACAGCCAGAATATTCCCAAAGGCTACAGTGTCCATCTAGGACATGCTCAAATATTGCATTTGATCCTTCAGTTAATACAGTGGTTCTCAACCTTTATAGTGCTGCGCCCCTTTAATACAATTCCCCACGATGTGGCGACCCCAACCATAAAATTATTTTCATTTTTAATTCATCGCGCCTGAAGCCGAATTCGGCTAGTGATTTGAAGAGCCTGCAGCTGGCTTGTGGAGTCAACCATTGGAGCGCGATTCTTCAACTCGCAAGTATACTTCCCATATTTCCGATGGTCTTAGGCGACCCCTGGAAAATCGTTATTCGACCCCCAACGGGGTCCCGACCCACAGGTTGAGAACCGCTGAGTTAATAGATGTGGAACAAAATCAGAGGTGGTATTCAGCCAGTTTAGAGCGGTTCCGGTGAACTGGTAGCAGTGCCTGCCCGCCCACCCACCGTGGCGTAATGCCATCCTATTTAGCCACATTTTTGAGGCCAGGTGCATGTGCTGAAGGCATGTGCAAGCAAAGCACATGGGCAGAAGGTGCGTGCGTGAGCAAAGGGAGCGTGCGCGCACTTGGCAAACCAGTGGTAAGAATATGTGAAACCCACCACTGAACAAAATTGGTTTGTGTAAAAGTTTCACTCCTATCCATGTTAAGAATTTAGCTCAGTGGAGATTAAAAGTATCCTCCATTCATACTTGTTTGCGTGCTTCGGCATTGCCATAAATCCAGTGAGTCTGCCAAACGTGGATTAATCAGTACAATGAAGAATGGTTGTCGGAACAGTTGGGTGTTTGTGTTCCAAGGAGAATGTGTGCCAGTTTCAAGTGGAGGAAGTTATCATTTTTAGCTGGTGGGACTGGGATGTTCCAGGTGTTTTCTTTTGATCTGTCCCTTGCTGGTAATGAGTCCATGGAAACAGCCACCGAATTTCATACTGAAACAGGTATTGAGAAATCTTCGAATGACAAAATTGTAATGGGTTTGAAGTTTTTTGTTCTAGCATGAAACGAAGGCATGTCTTAGTTTGAAATCTGGAAACAAAAAAGCCCATTCGTGTATTGAAAAGTTTCTAAAGTGTAGTAGAATTTTAATTTTGCATGGCCAAAGTTACAGCTCGATGAAGTGAACGAAGGGAAACTGTTGAGCAAAACTCTGAAATTGACCCCAATGTTGAGTTTATGATGAGTTTGATTTGACACATTTATACTTCTATTTAAGGTTTCATTTTAATGTTGTGAGCTGCCCTGATTTGCCTTCTGACAAAATGGTTTATTGCAGATTTAATAAATGAATAAATACAAAATTTTGGTTTGCTAAGTGAGATAGTGGTTTAATGAATTTTGCATCTTTTTACAACTTATTTTGGAAAGGTAGCAAAAGGGGATCACATGATTTTGGGACACAGCAACCATCGTAAGTATGAACCAGTTGCCAAATGTCTGGATTTTGATCACGTGACCATGGTGTTGCTGCGATGGTTCGGTGAAAACGGTCATAAGTCACTTTTTTCAGTGCCATTTTAACTTCAAATGATCACTAAATAATCTCCTTTTAATGACCACATAATCCCTTGAGGGGTGGAGTCTGGGCAACTGAATGGAGCTGAGTGTTTACTGGCCTGATGCTTTTCCTGTCGCCAGGGCTGAGTTTTGTTCAGCAGAGATATTTTCATTGTGCCCAGAGAGAGAAATATCTGCCTCTACTTAGGATCAAACTCGCAGCCTCCTGATTGTGAGTCAAGAGCTCCTCCTCTAGACCACCACACCACTCCTTGAATGTTTGTAATTCAAGAACTACCTATAAACTAAATAGCCACATGTCAAATGCGTTAAATACATGAACTGTTTCCAGATTTCAAACCGTTCAAGATCCATGCGGTATATGGAGCATGGCTGACATTTATCAGGTTTCATTTAAGAATGACTTGTTGTAATTTAAAAATAATAATTAAATTAAAAGGGTGGTTGGGCTGGGTCGAATAGCATGTTCCTTCTTTTAACTCACAGATCCAATTTTCCTCCAGAACAGCAAGGGAGAGGCCAAAGACCCATTGTTGGGATCTGTGGACCGGCCCGCTGTAAGGAAGGAAAATTTTCAGGTAAAAAAAAACCCTTTTTCTACTTTTTTATGGATTTCTGCATTGGCATGTTAAATGTAACTTTGACACTTAAACAATGAATTATGTAGGAGCCCTGAATGGGAACAAACCTGAGTGACTAGCATCTGTTTTCTAAGTAATTATTCTCCACCTACATTTATTTATTTTTCAATTGTTTATTTTGCCACATTTATTTCTTTGAGCCACATTTATTTCTATGAGCCACGGTGGCGCAGTGGTTAGAGTGCAGTACTGCAGGCTACTTCTGCTGACTGCTGGCTACCTGCAGTTTGACAGTTCAAATCTCAGCAGGCTCAAGGTTGACTCAGCCTTCCATCCTTCCGAGGTGGATAAAATGAGGATCTAGATTGTTGGGGGCAAAGTGCAGACTGTGTATAAAGTGCTTAGAGAGGGCTGTAAAAGCACTGTAAAGTGGTATATAAGTCTAAGGGCTATTGATATTTGTCTATTTGAAAGAGACGTTCCTTGTTTCTTTCTGTGGCTTCCTGAAAGTCGGGGTGAGAGAATGAATAACAGAATAACAAAGTTGGAGTGGACCTTGGAGGCCTTCTAGTCTAACCCCCTGCTCAAGCAGGAGACCCCTGTACCATTTCAGACAAGTGGCTGTCCATCCTCTTCCTAAAAAACCTCCAGTGTTGTAACAGCCACAATTTCTGGATTGTGTTCCAATGATTAATTGTCCTCACGGTCTCAGGAAGGTTTTCCTTAGTTTTAGGTTGGTTCTCTCCTTGATTAGTTTCCATCCATTGCTTCTTGTCCTGCCTTCAGGTGCTTTGGTCGACCCCCTCTTTTTTTGTGACAGCCCCTCAAATATTGGAGGACTGCTATCATGTTACCCCTAGTCCAGTGGTGGGTTTCAAAAATTTTTACTACTGGTTCTGTGGGTGTGGCTTAGTGGGCATGGCGTGGCTTGGTGGGCATGGCAGGGGAAGGATATTGTAAAATCTCCATTCCCACCACACTCCAGGGGAAGGTTACTGCAAAATCCCCATTTCCTCCCAATCAGCTGGGACTCAGGAAGCAGAGAATAGATGGGGGTGGGGCCAGTCAGAATTTTTACTACCGGTTCTCTGAACTACTCAAAATTTCCACCTACCGTTTCTCCAGAACTGGTCAGAATCTGCTGAAACCCACCTCTGCCTTAGTCCTTCTTTTCATTAAACTAGACATACCCAGTTCCTGCCACCGTTCTTCAGATGTTTTAGCCTCCAGACCCCTAATCATCTTTGTTGCTCTTCTCTGCATTCTTTCTAGATAGCTAGAAGGGGTTGTGTGGGGGGGGAACCTACATACCTGCCTGAAAGAATCATTTGGAACATTTTGATCAGAAAGGGATAATTTTGAGTTGGTGTACAGATTAAAAATACGTTTATATGCAGAGGTTCCTTAATGGATGAACCGTAAAAAAAAAAATGATTCTGATCTTTTTCCATATGAGCTACATTTTTACACTGCTATTTCAGCTCTCATGGAGCAGAATTAAGTCTACCAAATAATGTATGCCATATTTCCCTCAAGCTCTTTCCGGAAAAGTGTTCGTACAGAATGTCAGAGCTAATGAATTACAATTCTCATCCCCAAATGTAGGGAGAAGTGGGGGAAACATATGGGAAAAGGGGAATGAATGAATGAATGAAGGTATGTTGAGACCATCAAAGTTAACATCAGCCAAAGCACAGAAAAACTCAAGATCGGAAGAAGTTGAGAGACCTGGCCCATAGAATCGTCATTTCAGTCCTGCCCCAACTTGGCCTCCTAAGTAAGAATGACCCTCGATTCCATTCGGTGTGAAAGGTTTACTTTACTAAAGGCCAAGTGGATTATAGTATAGAAAAACCAGAATTGAAGTTCGCACGCCGAACTTTCCCGGTTAATTTTCCCCATTCAGTTCTTCCTCCTTGCTAGTCCCTTTATTCACCGATTACATTTGAATAAATTGTTTTGGGAACTGTCCCTTCAATGGCAGGCTGGTTGATGAGCTGTTATATTCCATTCCCAGTGTTTTGACCTTGAGATGGTGTCTCTGGAAAGTACAATGAGTAACAATTGCACTTAGACTTACTGTTGTGTCTGCGCCCCCTGAGCCGGCCCTCTTGCCAGAAAGTGACTTGGACAGTGAGGGGGAAGGGCCGTCAGGACTTACCTTGGGAGCACCGGCTTCCTTGGCTCAGCTCCAGGAGCCAGAAGCAGGCCAGGTGGAAGAAATAACGAGGCCTCCGTCCCCTGACCCTTCCCCCCCAGGCCACGCCTTCAGACCCAGCTGACGGCAATTAGGCTTGGTTGGACCCTAGGTTTCATAGGCAGGAGAGGAGGGAACAAGAGAAGCAGGGGTGGGGCAGGCCTAGGAAGTGCTGTGTCATGGAGCCACACCCCACAGGATATAAAAGGCAGCGAGAGCTGCTGTGTCTCTTTGTAACAGGCAAATCCACTGATTGACTAAGAGCTGAAGTTTGTTCCTGGGTGACTCACCAGGGTCATGGAAGATAACGGAAGCTCTTGACAGATGCTGGCTATTCTGCTGCCAGAGCTGATAGTGCCGGCTAATTAAGCCATCACTCGGATGAAATCGAAGGAGGACAGAACACTTATAAACCGCTTCATAGTGCTTTATAGCCCTCTCTAAGCGGTTCACAGAGCCAGCCTATTGCCCCCAACATTCTGGGCCCTCATTTTACTGACCTCGGAAGGATGGAAGGCTGAGTCAACCTTGAGCCTGGTGAGATTCAAACTGCCAAATTGCAGGCACCCGGCAGTCGGCAGAAGTAGCCTGCAGTACTGTATTCTAACCACTATGCCACCATGGCTCTTAGTTAGTTATCCTTTCCCCCTCCTGACCAGCTCCATTCCCCCATAATTCGTGGCAGATTGACAGCTAGCGAATGCAAAGCTCAAGTGAATGATGGCAGTTCTGACACCTCAAGCGTCCGACATGACTGAATGGATAACATCATTGTCATCATCATGGTTTATGACCGTAATAAATATTTGATTTGAAGCAGTGAACTTGGAGACATTATCCAACTTTTTATATATGCCTACTCACTCATTATCTGCCCTCAAACACTATCTGTTTTTTTTTTCTTTCAAATTCATGTCTGATCCTTTCCTAAGGATAATAAGCATATAAGAGAGAAATATGCCCTTATCATTTCTACCAAAGCAGCACTTCTGTTCCTGATATTTTTGTGCATAAATTTTAAGCCCTGCACAAAACACCTTACAACGCACTATCACAAAAAGTAAGACTGACTTCCCTTCCCTCTGAAGTCACGGCAGTGTCCATGTGACCGGCATGGCTGTGGGGATTGAAGAGCCACGGTGGCACAGTGGTTAGAATGCAGTACTGCAGGTTACTTCTGCTGACTGCCGGCCGCCTGCAATTTGACAGTTCGAATCTCACCAGGCTCAACTCAGCCTTCTGTCCTTCTGAGATGGGTGTCGTGTCCCACTCCCCCTCCGACGGCTGGGTCTGGGAAGTCTGTATCAAGCGTGGCCACGAAGCCTCTTCAGCTTTGCCAAATTCCTGTCAGATTTCTCAGGCAGGCAGGAATCCAAGGTGTGACTTCAGCAAACCAGATGAGACTTTGCTTGACTCAAGGAATGCCAAAAAGCAGATCCTTTATATAGGCCATGGGGTGTGGCTCCATGACTCAGCACTAATCCAGGCCTGCCCCTCCCTTCCTTTTGCTGACGTCACCTCTCAATTCTCCGGAAGCGGGGATTCGTCTACTGTGAATTCCCCTCATCCTGATCTGCTGCCGGCAATTCTAGCACGTGGCTGGCTTCGTGCTCACACGCTGTAGGAGTGAGGTTTTTTTGTTCATTCCTGACATTCTGTCCGGGCATGGTGCCAGGACCGGGGGCTGGAGGCATGCCAGTCTGTTCCTCTTCATTATCAGACTCTGAATCGGATAGCAGGAGATGGGAGGGGCCCGGCTGAGGAGAGGAGGGAGGACAAGGCACAACACCGGGTAAAATGAGGAGCCAGATTGTTGAGGGCCATGTGCTGACTCTGTAAACCGCTTAGAGAGGGCTGGAAAGCACTGTGAAGCAGTATATAAGTCTAAGTCCTATTGCTATCCTTCAAAAGCACTGGCAGTCGATGGACTTCTTTTTATTTTAAAAAAAGCTCAGTCGTTTTTTTTGGATTTGTGCCATGGCTTCAAAAGCTGCTGTTGACTGTCCCTGAAAGATGACCTCTGCTCATCCTCACTGGTTCCCTAGTAATATTTTAGTCTCTTTTTTTGGGGAGTGAAATCCTAATTGATGACTGTTGCTTTAGAAGCTTGAAGCAGTTTGGAGTCATTAAAAGTAACCTGTTCAAAAGGCAAGGTAAGGCTTTTGGAGTCCTATTGGAACAGGTGCAAAAAGACTTATCATATGCACTAGAAACACATAATAGAATAAATAACAGACAACACTTTCCGATACCAAGCAGATTGTATTGGAAACCAACACATTGGTCTTTTCTCCATTAATGAATGTGAGGTTGTGGACATTTCGCACCTCATTTACCAACCTGTCTCATGCCAATACTAACTCGAATTGAAAGCTTTGCACAATTTAATTTCTCCCCTCTTCAGCAAAAAAAATTCTTTTTTTAAAAAAAGCCATCATATTCTAGATTTATTGCTAATCAGTTCTCTAATCTAAGCCTCCTAATTGCTTTCTGTAACTGAATAACAAAAAGCACCTAGGCCAACGTAAATATGCAGATTTCAGAGCTTTCTGTTTCATAACAGAGTTTCAGCAGAGAGAGAACTCAATTTGTTTATTTATGTCAAGATCAATCGTAATTAAGGATGAAGATAAATTCTGTGGCAGATGAAACACTTCCATTGATTGTTGTTATTTTTTTAAAAAAAAATGTATCTCGTAGCAGAGGAGTGCTTATACCAACCTGACAACTATAGCAATTGAAGTTTGCACAGCAAAAGTGAGTGGGACCAAGGCTTGGGGGCGATAGAAAGGTATGGGAGAACAATATATCATTAAACCAGGGGTGAAATGCTCCTGGTTCAGACCGGATTGGCCGATCCAGTAGCGATGGCGGTGGGTGGTTTGGAGAACCTGTAGCAAAAATCCCTTCCCTCCTCACACCCATGCCCAGCTGAGCCCCACAATCATCATAGGTGTTTTTTTTTTTCTTTTAAAAGTATTTTTTCTTCGGCCAAAAAAATGCTTTTAAAAGGAAAAAAAAAGGCTCTGATGATCACGTGACTCAGCTGGGATTGTCAGAACCTTTTAAAAGCATTTTTTCTACAATCTCTTCAACCAAAGAGGTTGTAAAAAATGCTTTTAAAAGGTTCTGACAATCAGGCAACTCAGATTGTCAGAACCTTTTAAAAGCATTCTTTCACAACCTCTTCAGCCGAAGAGGTTGTAGAAAAAGTGCTTTTAAAAGTAAAAAAAAAAAAGTTGGCCATGCCCACCCAGTCACATTACCCCCACCACTACCAAGCCACACCCACAGAACCGGTAGTAACAAATTTTACATTTCACCATTGTATTAAACTGACCCACTCACAACACACCAAAATTAACCTTATTCACTCTCAGGACTTCTGTAGTTACAAGAGAAATCAGACGTAGCCACAAATCAAGGGAGTCAAGCTCTTCTCCAAAGCACCTGAGGGCAGGACAAAAAGCAATGGATGGAAACTAATCAAGGAGAGAATCAACCTAGACCTAAGTAGAAATTTCCTGATGATGAGAACAATTAAATCAATAAAACCAGCTTGCCTTCAGAAGTTTTTGGTACTCCATCTTCTTCTCTTTTTTTTACATTTATATCCCACCCTTCTCCGAAGACTCAGGGCGGCTTACATTGTGTCATCACTGGAGTCCCCAAAGTGTTTTTTCAATAGGCAACTGGACTGTCTGGTTTTTCTTTGCTGACGTTTCGCTTCTCATCGAGGAAGCTTCTTCAGTTCTCCTTCAGAGCTGAGGAATTTCTTGGATGAGAAGTGAAATGTCTTCAAAGTATAATGGAAAGTCCAGTTGCCTCTTGAAAAAGCACCTTTGGGACAACCATGACTTGAATGAATGAGAATCTTCATAGACATCCATCGCTGGAGGTTTTAAAGAAGAGATCAGACAGGCATTTGACTGATATAATATAGGTTTCCTGCCTGAGCGGGGGCGGGGGGGGTTGGACTAGAAGACCCCTAAGGTCCCTTCCAACTCTGTTATTCTGTGGGTTCACAATTTTGAACCCTTGATACATCAATTGCCCTTAGGGCATGTCAGAACACCCATCAATTTATCTTCTACCGAGGTTATAAATAACTTATAGTAATGAGTGCTTTCAGCCCATACCCTACTTCTGAAAAACAAGGCACTTTTTAAATGCATTTTTAATATTGATTTTAAGAGATTTTCTATAGCTGTTGCAACAGCTGTAAAGTTGTCAAATTAGGAGATATCAGCCATCACCTTGGACAAAATCTTGTGTTGGTTATTCATAGAGCTGTAATGGTTCACAAATACATTGTTTAAGCTGGGGACCCTGCAGCATTCAAATGAGAATGCTGGTCTTTATGGACACATTGGTCAAGGCATTTCACAGAAGAAATGTCCAAAAATGTCCAATTGGAGATGTTTGAAATGACGAAACACCAGTTCAAAATATACCCATATATCTTGCCAAACAAGGCATCCATTCCATCTTAAATTTCTACCTTTCTCTCTTAAGTATTTCTTTCCCAGTTAAGTTTAGATCCCAATGAATAATTCACAAACTTTGGCACATGCAAAGTTCAAGACTCGTGAGAGATTTTCAAAAGTGGCAAATTTATGATAACAATGGAAACTAAACTTAAAAATTTGAATCTAACTCTGTAAGTGGAAAGAGCTTTTAATACAGAGCAAGAAAAGCCTTTGAGAAAGAAAAGTGATAGGTGAGAATCTTTTTTCCCCTTCATATACTTGAATCAATGTTGGGGCAATTACCAATGAGGGATAAAGGCCTTTGATTAAAGGATATAAATTTAAACTGTTTTGATAAATGTGAAGATACATTATGTCAGGTTCCATAATAATATAACGGGAAGATTCTGTGGATGTTTAAATATCATTTAACTGATGTTTGAAGGCAGGATGAGAATAGAATAGAATAGAATAGAATAGAATAGAATAGAATAGAATAGAATAGAATAGAATAGAATGAAGTAGAGCAGAGCAGAGCAGAGCAGAGCAGAGCAGAGCAGAATAGAATAGAACAGAACAGAACAGAATAGAATAGAATGGAGTAGAGTAGAGTAGAGTAGAGTAGAGTAGAGTAGAATAGAATAGAATGAAGTAGAGTAGAATAGAATAGAATAGAATAGAATAAAATAGAATAGAATAGAATAGAATAGAATAGAATAGAATAGAATAGAATAGAATGAAGTGGAGTACAGTAGAGTACAGTAGAATAGAATAGAATAGAATAGAATAGAATAGCATAGAATAGAATAGAATGAAGTAGAGTAGAGCAGAGCAGAGCAGAGCAGAGCAGAACAGAACAGAATAGAACAGAACAGAACAGAATAGAATAGAATGGAGTAGAGTAGGGTAGAGTAGAGTAGAGTAGAATAGAATAGAATGAAGTAAAGTAGAGTAGAGTAGAGTAGAGTAGAATAGAATAGAATAGAATAGAATAGAATAGAATGAAGCAGAGTAGAGTAGAGTAGAGTAGAATAGAATAGAATAGAATAGAATAGAATAGAATAGAATAGAATAGAATAGAATAGAATAGAATAGAATTTTATTGGCCAAGTGTGATTGGACACACAAGGAATTTGTCTTGGTGCATATGCTCTCAGTGTACATAAAAGAAAAGATACAGTGTACATAAAAGAAAGGAAAATAGAATAGAATATAGTAGAGCAGAGCAGAGCAGAGCAAAACAGTACAGAATAGAATAGAATAGAATAGAATAGAATGAAGTAGAGTAGAGTAGAGTAGAGTAGAGTAGAGTAGAGTAGAGTAGAGTAGAGTAGAGTAGAGTAGAGTAGAGTAGAGTAGAATAGAATAGAATAGAATAGAATAGAATGAAGTAGAGTAGAGTAGAGTAGAATAGAATAGAATAGAATAGAATAGAGTAGAGTAGAGTAGAGTAGAGTAGAGTAGAGTAGCATTGAATTGAATTGAATTGAATTGAAATGAAATGAAATGAATTGAATTGAATTGAATTGAATTGAATTTTCTTTTTTGGCCAAGTGTGATTGGACACACAAGGAATTTGTCTCTGGTGCATAAGCTCTCAATATACATACAAGCAAAAAATTGATAAATCATAAGCTCAAGACATATGGTATGTTCTCATAACAGGAAAGCAATTCAAAAACTCATACATAAATACGTAAACACTCCACACTAAATCATGACACAACTTCTTTGGTGTGAAGGCAGCTTTTTTTAAAAAAGAAAATACATATTTTATTAAACATTTAAGGGAAAATATATGAAGGAAAAAGGAAAAAGAGAAGATAAAAAATAAAACACAAGAATACGTATGAACAAGGAATTTACAAGGGTCACCTAAATTTCATTTTTTCCCAGCACAACACTAATTAATTGTAAATAATGCAGTACAGTCTATCCTTCCAAAAACTCCAAAAATCACGTTAAGCTCTTAACAGAATATAAATGTCAGGAAATGCAGTACCGTATATACTCGAATATAAGCCGATCCGAGTATAAGCCGAGGTCCCCAATTTTACCCCAAAAACTGGGGTAAACTGGGGACTCGAGTATAAGCCGAGGGTGGGAAATGAGGCACCTACCGGTTGGGGAAACCCTCCCTCCCTCAGCTGTGAAGGCTGGCGGCTCCCCCGCCCCGCCCTCTCACTGCACCGGCAGGGCTTCCGTCCGGTAAAATGTGAAAAAAAGAAAAAAAAAAACCTCGAGTATAAGCCGTATATACTCGAGTATAAGCCGAGGGGCTTTAAAAAAAAAAAAAAACTCGAGTATAAGCCGTATAGACCCGAGTATAAGCCGAGGGGAAGTTTTTCAGCACAAAAAACGTGCTGAAAAACTCGGCTTATACTCGAGTATATACGGTAAGTGTAATATGAATTATAAAATGAAATTGTAAACTACAGCAAATTCGAAAGAGAGATGTAGTTCATTTTAAGGAATGAGTGAATCGGAGAAATGAATATTGGCTTTTAAAATATATTTATTTCATACGAATACCAACTTTCCTTTCCTTTTTTAAAAACAATTATTTAAGCAATAGACATTTATGGATCCTTCACATCACAGGATTTGAGTTCAAAACCACCTATGTGAGCACACAACTCCAAAGGCTGTGAACTATAATATCTACATACATACAGAATACAGCTGGAAGGGATGTTGGAGGTCTTTTTGTCCAACCCCCGGCTCAAGCAGGAGACCTTATACCATTTCAGACAAGTGTCTGTCCAGTCTCTTCTTCAAAACCTCAACTGATGAGGCACCAACAACTTCCAAATGCAAGCCATTCCACTGCTTAATTGTTCTCACCGTTAGGAAATTTCTCCTGAGTTTTTAGGTTGCTCCTTGTCAGAGGTGGGTTTCAGCAGGTTCTAACCAGAGCATATAAAACATTTGCTAGACCAATTCTAGAATACAGCTCGCCTGTTTGGAACCCTCACCACATCTCTGACATCAATACAATTGAACGAGTCCAGAAATATTTTACAAGAAGTATTCTCCATTCCTCTGAAAACAATAAAATACCTTATCCCACCAGACTTGAAATCCTAGGCTTAGAAAACTTGGAACTCCGTCGCCTTCGACAAGACCTAAGTTTAACTCATAGAATCATCTATTGTAATGTCCTTCCTATTAAAGACTACTTCAGCTTTAATTGCAATAATACAAGAGCAACCAACAGATTTAAACTTAATGTTAACTGCTTTAATCTAGATTGCAGAAAATACGACTTCTGTAACAGAATCATCAGTGCTTGGAATACTTTACCTGACTCTGTGGTCTCTTCCCATAATCCTAAAAGCTTTAACCAAAAACTTTCTACTATTGACCTCACCCCATTCCTAAGAGGACCATAAGGGGCGTGCATAAGCGCACAAACGTGCCTACTGTTCTTGTCCTATTGTTTTTCTTTTCTTCTTCCTATATATATATGCTTATACCTCCCTATATATATATGCTTATACCTACTAATATTTACTCATATATATGTTTATATACTATATAATCTTTTTATATGATGTTGTGACAAAATAAATAAATAAATAAATAAATAACCTGTTCTGGAGAACCGGTAGTGGAAATTTTGAGTAGTTTGCAGAACTGGTAGTAAAAATTCTGTCTGGCCCTGCCACCATCTATTCTCTGCCTCCCAAGTCCCAGCTGATCGGGAGGAAATGGGGTATTTTTGCAGTAACCTTCCCCTGAAGTGAGATGGGAATGGAGATTTTATAGTATCCTTCCCCTGCATGCCCACCAAGCCACGCCCACCAAGCCATGTCACGCCCACCAAGCCACACCCACAGAACCGGTAGTAAAAAAAAATTGAAACCCACCACTGCTTCTTGCGTCTAGTTGTTCTGGTGTGCAGTGCTCTGTAGTGTCGTTTTGAGGTTAGGAGTCGAAACAGTTTATGTCCAGGATGCGAGGGGGTTTGTAAATATTTTCACAGCCCTCTTTTTGATTCGTGCAGTAGCTTTTCCATAATAGTATGAACAAGCCATTTCTATAAAGATCTGTCAGTCTAATCTGGTACATTTTTCAATATTCCTCAGGCCAAAAAAAAAAACACCAAGATATTTCCCTGTAGTTAGCGGCACAGTATCTTTGGTTCGTGCAAGCTTTCCTCGCTTTGCATTTTGTGGCTCCGATATACCAGCTGAGCTCCATCCTGGGTGACTTTCTTTCTTTCTTTTTTTCCCCCATCCCTTCCTGGTGGCTAATTTCTCTGATCTATATTCGGAAAGCTTCTCCCTAACGTGCACGCAGCACTTCTGGTTGTTTACCTCTCCATCTCTAGAGACGAAGACAAGCCTCCAGGCTGTTGCTGTTCATTGTACACACTTGAACTGTTCAGGGTTTATTTTCATCTGGAGGCAGGTAAACTTGGAATCTGATCAAGACCAGCTGAGCATGTCACTCTTCCGACCCGGTTTTGCAAGGCGACGAGAGCTGTGGGGATGCTTACATGTTTATTTCTGCCTTTTCGATGGACCCCAATTTCTCATCAGTGCTGATTTAGCCATGGGCAGCGCTAACTGGCTCTGGAGTTGAGAGTTTCATATTTCTTTTTTTGTAAGGGTTAAAAAATAATAATAAAGAAATCCCACCGTTCCTATAAAACTACCTTTTTTAAAAAATAATAATAATAATTCTTTCCTGGTCTCCCAGCTTGCAGCAAGTCAACGCGAAAGGCTAATATTGCAGTAAGCAGCTTGTAATGTATGATAATCAATACTTCAGGTCTGCTTTCCGCGATATGGCATAAAGGAAGAAAGTAGGAAGGGGAGGAAAGCTGCTAGCAAGTTTTCAGCACAGTTGAACAAATGGTGAAGACATGCAGAGGTGGGGTCCTGAAGGATGAAAGAATTCCCTTTTAAAAAGGGGAACAGGGAAAAAATAATAATTGTTAGAAATATGCAAGAAGCATAGCTTAGCTTTCCAAGCATTCTGGAAATCCTGGAAAAAATATAGGGTGTTTTGGTTGTTTTTTTTAATGTTGGTAAGAATTTTGTATCTTATGATTTATGATGAATGTATTTTTATGATGACAATGATCATATGAAGAACGGTTGCAGGAACTGGGCCTGTCTAGTTTAATGAAAAGAAGGACTAGGGGAGACATGATAGCAGCCTTCCAATATCTCAGGGGCTGCCACAAAGAAGAGGGAGTCAAGCTATTCTCCAAAGCACCTGAGGGTAGAACAAGAAGCAATGGGTGGAAACAAATCAAGGAGAGAAGCAACCTGGAATTAAGGAGAAATTTCCTGACAGTTAGAACCATTAATCAGTGGAACAACTTGCCTCCAGAAGTTGTAAATGCTCCAACACTGGAAGTTTTTAAGAAAATGTTGGATAGCCATTTGTCTGAAATGGTGTAGGGTTTCTTGCCTGGGCAGGGGGTTGGACTAGAAGACCTCCAAGGTCCCTTCCAACTCTGTTGTTATGTTATGTTATGTTATGTTATGTTATGTTATGTTATGTTATGTTATGTTATGTTATGTTATGTTATGTTATGTTATGTTATGTTATGTTATGTTATGTTATGTTATGTTATCATTATTTATTAAGAGCCGTGGTGGTGCAGTGATTAGAATGCAGTATTGCAGGCTAATTCTGCCAACTGCCAGGAGTTCAATCCTCACCAGACTCAAGGTTGACTCAGCCTTCCGCCCTTCTGAGGTCGGCAAAATGAGGATCCAGATTGTTGGGGACAATATGCTGACTCTGTAAACCGCTTAGAGAGGGCTGTAAAGCACTGTGAAGCGGTATATAAGTCTAAGGGCTATTGCTATAATATTTTATCACTTATAGCTTTTACACTAGAATTAGAATTTATTTTATCTGCCTGTTCACCGCCTTGAGTCCTCCGGGAGAAGGGCGGTATACAAATTAAATTATTATTATTATTATTATTATTATTATTATTATTATTATTATTATTATTATTATTATTATTATTATTATTATTATTATTATTATTATTATTATTATTTGATTTCTATACCGCCCTTCTCCCAAAGGACTCTGAGAGTCCTATGTCCTATGTAAAGCTGAGAGCTTATGTACCGAAGACAAATTCCTTGTGTAACAGTAACATAGTTGGGACTTTGGAGGTCATCTAGTCCGACCCCTTGCTCACGCAGGAGACTTATACTAGGGATTCGAACCACCAAACTTTCTGACCGACAAGCTCAGTGTCTTAGCCACTGAGCCACCTAGTCAGGCCTAATTGTGTGTCCAATCACACTTGGCCAAGAGAGGGAGGGAGGGAGGGAGGGAGGGAGAGTTGTAGGACATGAGCTGGGCAGCAAATAAATTTTGTAATTAATAAATAAATTTAGAAGTCGTTCAGGCAAACACCTCCCTGATTCACTGGAATATAAGAAGCGGACAAGGTCAAGCAAGATCAGACCCGCAAGTTTCTGTTATTATAGTCTATTTCAACAAAGTATAGTAGAGCAGACTTTTCCCTTCTACAATTTTAATACTTCATCTTTAATTCATCTGGTGCTTCAAAATCTTTTCGTCCTTTGGGGTAATCCAGGTCAAGAAACAGACACGGCAAGAAATGCAGGATTGTTACAGGGTGCATATGTTTCTCTCTTTCCCTTATCGAGCAGAATCATTTTTGAGTTTCTTTTAAGTGTCTTTCTCACACTTCCTACTGTAGAAAGTTAGCACCCACCCCTCTCCTAGAAGAATGAAATATTTTGAGAAATATTAAAAAGGCAGAAGATTATATTTCCCTGGATGAGAAATGGAGAAACATGCTCTTGGAAAGCAGCTACCACCTTTCTTAATAGCCCTCATCAGCTATTTGGTGCCTATTAAGAAAGACTGGGCCAGCCTATCTACAAGACAAAAGATCTCCAGCTCTAGGGTGATGGGATTAAGACATGACCCTCCAGGACATAATAGGATTAAGTTAACGCATCTAGCAGCAGAGCTCACTATATTGCACAATCTCCTAAGGATAGTGCATCAGGCAAACGTCAACCAAGTTTAGCTCAGACAAACTCTTAGGATTTGTATATGGCCCCATGGGAGTCTGACAACAGCCAATAGAATACATGTTCTTGCACAGGAACGGGAAGTTCAAGTGCAAAGGCCAAGAGAAAGTATAAATACACCCCACTCTCAACTCCATGTACTCAACTGCATCAGAGAACCATGTGCTTGGTGGTTCTGCTGCTTCATTAAACCTTCTTTCCAACCAACCTCCATGTTTCCAGTGTCTTTCTCCCACCTTGGAACTGAACCAGATGGATATTTCTTCCATCAACACTATTTTCCCAGGATACGGAAACCTCCTTCAATGCCCTATCCATGCCTCCATTAAAGCTGTCCTGCCTTCCTTTACAAAATCCTGAAAATGGAAGGTTAGCTGGTATTGTAAACATAAATGTACCCTTCAACAAGGAGTCAGCACTGCTGAATCTGCTAAAACGCACTTCTGGAAAGGGCCAATGAGTGATCCTACATGAAAGCATTGGGCAGCCCATCAAAGAAAACAAAGAGATTTAACATGGAAGAGCTCATTTGGAAGTCTTAGGAGCCTATTTTGTTTTAGAAAAAATATATATCTATTATGAAGGTGGTGGCAGTGAAAAGCCACCTGATTTCCTGCAGCAGGCAAAGGCTATTTCCTTAGGGCTGCTCATTTATTTATTTATTTATTTATTTATTTATTTATTTATTTATTTATTTATCAAATTTTTATACCGCCCTTCTCCCGAAGGACTCAGGGCGGTGTACAGCCTAAATAAAACACAATATATATACAATTAAAATCAAAATTTAAAATAAAACATATTACAAAAAGGCCAATGTTTAAAAATTTAATTTTTAAATTTTAAAAATATTTAAAACCCCACAACAATAAAACCCAATTAAAATGTTAAAAAACCATTATGCCAGTCCAGCTTGAATAAATAAGTATGTTTTTAGCTCACGGCGAAAGGTCCGAAGATCAGGCACTTGGCGTAGGCCAGGGGGAAGTTCATTCCAGAGCGTCGCTGCTCCCACAGAGAAGGCCCTGCTCCTGGGGGCCGCCAGCCGACATTGTTTGGCAGACGGCACCCTGAGGAGACCTTCTCTGTGAGAGCGTACCGGTCATACGGTTCCACATGTATGTTTTAAAGGCAGATGCAAGAAAAAACAAGGAGAGCTGATAATAACTCAAGGGTCCTTGAGTGACTCAGACTGCCAAGACAGTCTATTATTAACAGCAGCTGCTTGCAGTTACTGCAGGTTCAAGTCCCACCAGGCCCAAGGCTGACTCAGCCTTCCATTCTTTATAAGGTAGGTAAAATGAGGATCCAGATTGTTGGGGGCAATAAGTTGACTTTGTATATAATATACAAATGGATGAAGACTATTGCTTAACACTGTGTAAGCCGCCCTGAGTCTTCGCAGAAGGGCGGGATATAAATGCAAGTAAAAAAAAATAATAACGGGCTAAGAGCTAGAGGAGAAAAGGATATGAGAACAGAGTTGTGAGGAAGAGAAAGGAGAAAATTCTCAGTGGGAGAACCGGTTTTTGAAACCAATGGCAGTGCTCTTCTTTTTGTGACGCAATACATCCTTGACTTATGACCACAATGGAGCCCAACAGTTGTGAAGTAAATTTTGCGTCTCATTTTACGACCTTCTGTGCCACGGTTGTTCCGTGAATCACTGCAGTGGTTTAGTTAATATGGTTCTTGGGTGAATGGGCCGCGGTGTGGCTCAGGCTGTAAGAAGCCTGTTATTAAACACAGCTGCTTGCAATTACTGCAGGCTCAAGTCCCACCAGGCCCAAAGTTGACTCCGCCTTCCATCCTTTATAAGGTAGGTAAAATGAGGACCCAGATTGTTGGGGGCAATTAAGTTGACTTTGTATATAAATATACAAATAGAATGAGACAATTGCCTTACACAATGTAAGCCGCCCTGAGTCTTCGGAGAAGGGCGGGATATAAATGTAAATAAAATTAAAAAATCTGGCTTCCGTATTGACTTTTGCTTGTCAGAAGGTCGCAAAAGGGGTTTGCATGACCCTCGGGACACTGCGACCATCATAAATATGAAGCAGTTGCCAAGCGTTCATTTTGTTCATAATATTCATCAGAGAAAAAGGAAAGGAGGAGGAAAGGAAGGGAAGGGAAGGGAAGGGAAGGAAAGGAAAGGAAGATAGAAGAAGGGAAGGGAAGGGAAGGGAAGGGAAGGGAAGGGAAGGAAAGGAAAGGAAAGGAAAGGAAAGGAAAGGAAAGGAAAGGAAAGGAAAGGAAAGGAAAGGAAAGGAAGATAGAAGAAGGAAAGGGAAGGGAAGGGAAGGGAAGGGAAGGAGGGAAAGGAAAGGAAAGGAAAGGAAAGGAAAGGAAAGGAAAGGAAAGGAAGATAGAAGAAGGGAAGGGAAGGGAAGGGAAGGAAAGGAAGATAGAAGAAGGGAAGGGAAGGAAAGGAAAGGAAAGGAAAGGAAAGGAAGATAGAAGAAGGGAAGGGAAGGGAAGGAGAGGAGAGGAAAGGAAAGGAAAGGAAAGGAAGATAGAAGAAGGGAAGGGAAGGGAAGGGAAGGAAAGGAAAGGAAAGGAAAGGAAAGGAAAGGAAAGGAAAGGAAAGGAAAGGGTCCCAGTTAAGTAGCAAAAAAACATATCCCTTGTGCACAGAAAAATTCGCAATCGGCATTTGATAATAAAAAGCCCAGTTTATCCCTGAATTTCATACCTTTATAAATCCTTAAAAGGCTGTTTCAGCACAAAGTAAACGAACATCCTACAAGCAATAAGATTGAATAAAAAAAACCAACAGACAAATATCAGAATAAATAGAATGCAAAAAATATAAATACCCTGCACATTTAGAAAGAGAACAAGATACAGTCAATATTGCAAGCACTTTGAAAAACCATTTGTTAGAAAGGAATCTAGACTTGAGTAGATATGGGCTTAAGGTTCCTATTGAAAATGAATGGGTCTTCCGTTAATTGAATTTGGATTCTTTTGAATCCGCCATTTTCTCCTCTCTTCCCCCCAAATACTTTCACATATTCTAATGCTTAATGAAGTGTCTTTTCATGTTGTACGTTATTGATTTTTTTTAAGGAAATCCAGTTCCCAGGTTATATGGTATAAAGTGGAGCAGAAAAAGGCTTGTGCAAAAGGAAATGATAAGCCAATACTTTACAATCAGGTTTTAAAATACATTGAGTAAGATGGAATTCTTCTAAAATCTACAATTATTGGAAGGGGAAACAATGTTGAGAGAGAGGGGGGGGGGAGAGAGAGAGAGAGAGAGAGAGAGAGAGAGAGAGAGAGAGAGAGATCAGGCAGGCAGTAGTGGCCAAAATTGTGGAAACATTTTGGGAAAAGTGTATTTTTGAGGTTTTATGGCTAATAACACCTCTTTTTTTGGAGTTTCAAGATAATCCTATTCTACTGCTAGAATGGCCTGTGAATAGCCCAGACCTTAACCCAATTGAAAATCTATGGAGCCGACTAAAGAAACTAGTTAGTCAGAAGCGACCCAGCAATAAAACCCAATTAATAGAAGCCATCATTCAATCTTGGTTTCACATTAGAACAGCTGCAGAACTAAAAAACTTGGTTCACTCTATGGGAAGATGTTGTAAGGCCATAATTCATGCTAAAGGTTACCCAACGAAGTATTAACTGACATGGTGATCATTTTTGTATATCTCGTTTTTTTCTACACGTTTCACTTTTCTTCCTTATACTGTAACTGCTATTCTAATCGCAAATCCTTCATAAAAGTTATTGCATTACATTCTTGATTAAATTATCTTTCCATTGGTATATCATTTTATGGTACTACTCCAAAAAAAAAAGTAGTTGTTATTAGCTAGTTTTCAAAAATACACTTTTTCCAAAAGATTTCTACAATTTTGGCCACTACTGTATGTATATCCATTTTAATCCAGCAGTTGGATTAAAATGATATCTAAAATACCCCAGGCAGTATTAAAAAATAATTGACATATCCTACAGGGAGAAACAAAAGAATCTATCAAGTCCTGAAGGCACACTTTTTTGAGACTCAAAAAGATGGAGCTAAACCAATCCCCGGAGGAATGTTCTTCCATATTGAGAAGGTCCTATTTTGTGGATTCTGTAGATGACAGTCACTAAGAGCAGAAGTCTAGAAAGAGTCCTTTCTTAAATTATGGGTAGAAAACAGTGGGATCATGCATTCCTTGGATCAAGCTGTTGTGGTCCGCCAGCAGCCTGCGGAACTGGCAGCAGAGTCAGACAGTGAGGAGGCTGGGGAGGACAATGGGCCAGTCCTGGAGTCAGGGGAAGGCCCGGACGAGGGCTCTGCATTGGAGGCAGAGATGGGGCCAGGGCCATCTCTGTGTGGACTCTGGAGCCTCCAATGGTGGACAGCAGAGAGGCAGAGGAACAGGAGAAGCCTGTTCCTAGTGCACGCATGCAAAGAGCTGCCAGAAGGCAAGAGCAACTGAAGCAAAAAGGACGACTTGGGAGTAAGGCCAGAAGATGATTGGCCACTCCCATAAGGCTTAAAAGAGCAGCAACGGCTCTGGGGTTCTTTATAGAAAAGCAACATTGATTTCCATGCTTCTTGTCAGCATCTCTTGACCTTTGTGGAGGTTTTGCCAAGAAAAGCCTTTGGCAGGTTGCCAAAAACATCAAAGGTTGGTGATAAGGTGGACAGACTGGTTATTAAGAATTTTGTTTTGGACTAATTCATTTTGGAATGAATTAATTCTAAGCTGTTTTAATAAAATAAGTTTGTTGAGGACTGAATTGTGTTTAGTAATCGCTACTTGAGCCTTGGTCACAACACAAGCTCAGAGTATAGTAACTGGATCATACATCAATGTAGTTTCCAAGAAAACAGTATAGATCAGTCATCTTCTACCTCTTGGCAGCTTTATAACTTGTAGACTTCAACTCCCAGAATTCCTCAGTTAGCCATGTTGGATGAGGAATTTTGGGAGTTGAAGTCTACAGATCATAAAGTTGTCAAGGTTAATTTTCCTAACTACAGCTCTGGGATTTTCTGGTGGTCTCCTAAGCATGATACAGCTTTTGGGGAGATCACCCAAGGCCACCTTGGTATGACTTACTTCCATCCAGTTTCTTATTCTTATGATGTAATAAAAGTCCTGCCTTTGAAGTCAACATCTGCTCACAGTTCCTGCAATGGGCTGACCCAGTTTCTAAGATGGGATTGTTATGCTGATCATGTAGAGAATGTTGTTCCTGCCCTCTCTAAACAGGCAACTACTTACAATAATAGCTGTTCCATTCATTATATGAATATGATGATCTTTGAAGAGAAGTACTTCATTAACTATTCTTGCCATTATTTTGAGAAGAAATAAGCAGAGTGCACGGGAATACGATAAGTTCATAGAAAACAAAAATAGAGTACATTCTTCCTAATGGTATGAGTTGTGCAAATCAATCTTCACATTTTTTTTTTACACCAACCCTCCATCCCCAAAGAGTAGAAAAGCTAGTTACACAATCTATATTTTTGTTGAAAACAGCAATAATGCCTCTTTTGACAAGCTCACATTTAATGCACAGTGGCAGCAAAATCCTTTCCTGTGTTATTATCGGCACAAAGTAACTGGCGTGCATGTGGATTTGGTAAACTCTTATTATTAGATGACAGTCATCCAGCAAAACAATTGCAATTTAACGGGGATCTTCTGGGTGAAATTCAGCTTGCTTAATTTGTGTGAAATGTTCTTATTTCTGTAGAATAAGCCACTGTTTGGTTATTGGATCTGCTGAGGAAAGATAAATCTTAGGAGTCTCTTAGCTAACCTTCATTGTTTTCTCAGATTAAATTCTCTGAAAGATCGAAAGAGTTGGAAGAGACTTTGAAGGTTTTCTAGTCCAACCCCCTGCTTAGCGGAGACCCTGTACCAGGACACCCTATACTCTAGAGCAGTGGTCACCAACTGGTGGTCCGTGGACCACTGGTGATCCGTGAGAAAAGTTTGGTGGTCCCCAGAAAAATTATTTGCATTTTTTTATATTGCACTAAATCAGGGATCCTCAAACTATGGCCCCTGGGCTGGATACATACAATGAATTTTTTTGACTAAAAAAATTCTTTTTGTGTGGGTCAGAGGGGGGCAGAAATTCCAACTTGGGGTCTGCTTCACCTTCCTGGTGTGGGGCTTTGGGCGAAGGTTGGAGGGAAGCACCATTGGTGGCAAAGAGCCAGAGGGCCTTGTTCCAGTGGGACTTCATCATGGCCTGGAACTGGCTGACCATCTCAGCCCACTGAGCCACCAGGCACCGGTACCTGGCCTTGCACTCCCGCAGGTCTTCCCCCTGTTTGGAAAACCTATGCTCCTAGTCCTCAGTGAGGTGCTTCTGCTGAGCCTCCTTCTTGTTCAGATCCAATTTGAACTGAGCCAGCTGTTTTGCCAACTCTTTAACATGGTGGCTGCTTAGCTCCAACAACTACTTCCCGTTGGGACCTTAAGGAGCCCAAGCGGGTGTCGTGTCCCACCCCCACTCCGACAAATGAGTCAAGGAAGTCCGTAACAAACTTGGCAACGAAGCCTCTGCAGCTTGCCAAGTTCCTTCGAGGTTTATCAGGGCAGGCAGGAGTCCAAGTTGTGACTTCAGCGATAGGGTCCTATATCAGCAAACTAGATAAGACTTTGCTTGACTCAAGGTTGGAATGCCAAAAGCAGGTCCTTTATATAGGCTGTGGAGTGTGGCTCCATGACTCAGCATTCATCCAGGCCTGCCCCACCCCTCCTTCTGCTGGCGTCGCCTCTCAGATCTCCAGAAGCGAGGCTCCACCTACTCTGAATTGTCTTCAGCTGGATCTGCTGTCAGCGTCTGGGAAAGGGAGGGGTCAGAGGGAGTAGGCCCAAGTAATTCTACCACCTGGCTGGCTTCCTGCTCTGAAGGCTGAGCCAAAGGAACACACGCTGTATGAGTGAGGTTTATCAGAGTTCTCCTTTCACTCCTTGAATCCTCTCCGGGCATGGGGCCAGGGCCTGGGGCTGGAGTCATGACAGGCCGTTCATCTTCATTATCAGACTCGGAGTCTGATAAAAGGCCTGGTTGGAGATGGGAGGGGCCCAGCTGAGGAGAGGTGGGAGGATGAGTCACAACAGCAGGCAGGCGGGCAGTACTGAGTAGAGGGTGACAAGGTGCCCCTTGACGTGAGTGATATTGAGTTGGCCACACCCACCCAGTCACATGACCACCTTGCCACGCCCAACCAGACATCATTAGATCATATTAGTGGTCCACAGGATTTAAAATTATAAATTTAGTGGTCCCTGAGATCCGAAAGGTTGGTGACCCCTGCTTTAGAGTATAGGATCTCCTAATACAGTGATACAACCACTGTTGTGCTTTGGTAGTAGCTCCAATAAACCAAACATTTATTGGAGTGATACATCCACTGAGTGATACAATCAGTGTTGTGCTTTGATAATACAACCATTCATTGAAGTGAAACAACCACTGAATGATACAACCCCTGTTGTGCATTGATACTAGCTCCAATAAGCCAAGTGTTTACTGGGGTGCTAAAACTACTGAGTGATACAACCAGTTCGGACTGGTTCAGGCGAACTGGTAGCGGAAATCACCGCCCACCTGCCTCGGCTCTATGCTGTGCTATTTCGGCACATTTTTGAAGTTGGGCCCATGCGTGGAAGGCACACGCTAGAGCAAAGAACATGTGCAAAAGGCCATGCACATGCGCAGAGGTACGCATGGTCACATTTTCAGTGCTGGGCAAACCAGTAGGTAAATTGTATGAATCCCACCTCTGGATACAACCACTGTTGTGCTTTGATGGTAGCTCCAATAAACCAAGCGTTGATTGAAGTGATACAACCACTGTTGTGTTTTGATAGCAGCTCCAATAAACCAAGCGTTGATTGAAGAGATACAACCACCGTTGTGTTTTGATAGCAGCTCCAATAAACCAAGCGTTGATTGAAGTGATACAACTGCTGTTGTGCATTGATAGTAGCTCCAATAAACCAAGCCCCTCAACCTGTTGATTTGTGGTACCTCCCTCAAAAGTTTTAATTATGATTTCTGTTTTCACCCAGGAAGTCCTGTACATTGAATGAACAGACAGGGACCTGAACGGGTCAAGGCAGCTGATGAATGACTTTAAATAGTCTTTGTCGTTTTTTCTTTGTTTTGCAGAACAAGAGGAGTGCATTAACTGCACCGATGAATGCCGAGTGCTTGGTCATTCTGACAGGTGTTGGATGCCCCAGTTCCCTGCCTCCAACCAAGCAGACAACGCCGACTACCGAACAAATCTCTTTGTGCCCACGGTGGAAGCCAATGTCGAGACTGAGACTTACGAAACTGTGAACCCCACAGGGAAGAAGACTTTTTGTACATTTGGGAAGGACAAGCGAGAGCACACCATTCTCATTGCCAATGTGAAACCTTATCTCAAAGCCAAACGTGCCCTGAGCCCTCTTCTCCAGGAGGTCCCCTCAGCATCCAGCAGCCCAACCAAGACCTGCATTGAGCCTTGCGCTTCAACGAAAGGACCTCTGGATGGCTGCGAAGTCAAGACAGGGGCCTTGGCTGAAGCCAACAGCCAGTACCTGTCCCCTAGTAAACAATCTAGAGACGCTGCCTTCATGGCATCCGATCAGATGGCCAGGGTCTTCGCCGAGGTGCATTCCCGAGTCAGCCGAGACTCCGCTGATATGGACTCTGTCTTGGAGCAGATAGACCGTTCAAACAGGGAACTAGGGAGAGAGTCCGTCGATGCAGAGGAAGTTGTACGGGAGATCGACAAGCTTTTACAGGACTGTCGGGCAAACGACCCCGTGGCTGTGAGAAAGTGAAGCAAAACAGAAACAAACAAACACACACACACACACACACACAAACAAACAAACAAAAAAGACAGTCTGGCATTGATTTGCTTCTTCTGCTGAATTATATATTAAAAAAAGAAAAAAAAGAAAAAAATTCTCCCCTGGTTCTAAAATATATACAGGGATGAACAAAGACCAATGCTGCTTTAAGGCTTTTAGTGAACATCTGAAGTGCCCTCCAGTATGTTTGTTTCACTGCTCTTTCTTTTTTCTTTTCTTTTCTTTTTTTCAGATAACACTGGTTTTGTTTTTACCAAACTTCCATTAGAAACAATATGGTGTATGTTTTTTTTTAAAAAAAAAATAAAGAAAAAGAAAAATAGGAAGGAAGGAAGGAAGGAAGGAAGGAAGGAAGGAAGGAAGGAAGGAAGGAAGGAAGGAAGAAAGAAAGAAAGAAAGAAAGAAAGAAAGAAAGAAAGAAAGAAAGAAAGAAAGAAAGAAAGAAAGAAAGATAGATTGAGGCCACTTTGACAATCGAAGAGAAAGGAGTAAAATAAATGGAAACAGATCTTCTAGGACCGATAGTTAATGTTGACTTCACTGTTTACCTGTAGACCCCATAAAAACCAGGGTGGAATAGTTGTGTGATATGTTTACAAGAGTCATTAGAGGTTTCTATGGAAAATCCCCAGTCAGAAATCCAACAAACATACAGATAAATGTTCTTGTAGTAAGGCAACCAAGTACACGAAGCATTAACGTTCATTTGTGATAGGCATTTCTGTATAAAGGCATCTGCCACATCCTTAAAAAAAGAAAGAAAGAAAGAAAGAAATGAAAAGGAAAAAAAAATATGGAACCCCCCCCCCCTCCAAATCCATTCCATAACTTCATTCAGAAAAAACTATCCTGGTCATTAGTAACACGGCTCATGTCATATTAAAGTTAAATGTAAACGGATCGAATCCATGTTTGTCCTGCACATGCATAAGTGAATTAACATGATCAGAAAAGAAAGGGAAGGAATTAGTGTCTAGGAAGAATTGAGGTAACTATGTTTTATATCTGAGACACAATACAAGATGGCCGCTTTAATTGCCGTTACGCGGGAAATAATAGCGGAAGCGAATTAACATTATTAATACCTTTTGTAATTCATTTATGGACACTACCATAGCTCAAGTGCAGGCATTCCAAACCTTCGCCCAAACCATTTAAATGTGCAAATGTAAGAAGATTCAATGTGTTTACATCAAATGACATATTTTTTTCTTGATTTATTGCAGATTCAGTGCATTTGAGCCAAATTGTTGAGTGTATAAGAGCTATATTGTGTATTTTATTAAATTAATATATAGTTGTGTTGCAAAAAAAAAAAAAAATATTTGGGCTTATACTGTAAACGGCAAGTGTTGCCTCCGTAGCTGTCAAACTCTATGAGTTTTGTTCTCTCCTCCCTTTTTTTCCCACCCCCTTTTCCATACAGAGTGTGGGAAGCAGAGCCTCAGAGCAAATTCTCTTGTTAAATGTATGGTCTCCCGAGTTTTACAGTACATAATCTGTTCAAAAATGTGTCTTGAGTGAGTTGATGGAGCTAACTGAACGGCAGACGAATCCATCCATCCATCATGGTTGTGTGCAAGTCCTTGTAGAAGCTTCTGTCGCAACCCATGTTTAATAACAAACAAAAAAAAATTACACTTGAACTGACACCTGGAAAGTTCTTGTTCTTTTATCAAGCGTATTCATTCGTTCAAGTCGGCGCACCTCAGCCATACCCTCCTGGATGAACATTCCAATTATCCAAATATTTTGACATGCTTCTCTTAATGGTTGTATTATCACTTAGGCATAATAGGCAGAGTATCTGGGACCCGGTGGAAATATATTAGGCTCAAACAAAAATCTGAAAAGTAACAGGAAAAAAGAAACGTTGATGTTGAGACTCTAGAAAGAGTGCAAAGAAGAGCAACAAAGATGATTAGGGGAGTGGAAGCTAAAACATATAAAGAACAGTTGCAGGAACTCGGTATGTCTACTTTAATGAAAAGAAGGACTAGGGGAGACATGATAGCAGTCTTCCAATATCTCAGGGGTTGCCACAAAGAAGAGGGAGTCAAACTATTCTCCAATGCACCTGAGGGTAGAACAAGAAGCAATGGGTGGAAACTAATCAAGGAGAGATGCAACTTAGAACTAAGGAGAAATTTCCTGACAATTAGAATAATTAACCAGTGGAACAACTTGCCTGCAGAAGTTATAAATGCTCCAACACTGGAAATTTTTAAGAAAATGTTGGATAACCTTCTGTCTGAGATGGTGTAAGTTTTCCTGCCTGGGCATGGGCTTGGACTAGAAGACCTCCAAGGTCCCTTCCAACTCTGATATTATTATTATTATTATTATAAACCAAAAAAAAAATAGCCTATAGCCTGAGATTAAATAAATTTAAGATACCATTACTACTTTTATTATGTTCTTTTCTGTGACTTTCTGAGGCCTATAGATCTAGGGAATATTTTTATAACCCTAAAAAGACTATTAATCCAAAAATAAATGTTCTTAGGGCCCACAATGGTCTTAATGCATTTCTGGTTCTTTAACATTGTGGGCTTTAAAATGTATTAGTGTCTCATAGTTCAAGCTTTGATCTGGTTTCATGGACAACACTGTGGTGTAATTACTTTCACCCTCCATGATGACAGGGTTTGGTGTTTTTTTAAAGTCATTGTACTTTTGCTCACTTTCTCTTGCACACACTTTACTATATGTTGTTCTTCGTTGGATTCTTATAAAAGCATATAAGTAACATTTTCTTTGAATGACATTTGTATAAGTACAATGGAATGCTTAGGTCGTAGCTGGTTGGGTGGATGGATGGATGGATGGATGGATGGATGGATGAGAAGAAGGCAGAAAGATAATGCTCTTCACTTTTATGTCGGAATCAAATTGTACAATACCTCAAAAACAGACCAAAAAAAGTATTCTATATGACATACATAGCATAATTTCTTCCATTTCCTTAAATGGAATGAGAATTTTAATGCCAGCTGGAAATCAGAAACCAGAATTCTTCAAATGAGTACAGGTTTATTCAATGCTACCTCTAAACAAGAATCTAAACTACTAACTATTAAGGCAAATGGGTGATAAGAATCAATGGAATTAAAGGAGGTTTTGACTTATATCTCTTGTGGATGCAAAGGCTCCAGGTTGATGATGACCTTGACCTGTCCTCAGTTTCAACTGGCCCTCTCCTACGGTTGGCAGATTTCAAACTATATCAAGCCATTGATTATCTTTTTTTTTTTTAGTTTTTGCCACTACTAAATTACTGACTTTTTTTTTTTAGAAAGAAAAAGACAAGGATTATTATTTTTTTTTGCTATTTTACATCAATGCATTCTTGATTCTTGGTTTCCAATCCACAAGTTCTATCGTGACTCTCTGGGTTACTCCATATCAGATGGACTAAACAAAGTAATATTGACAGACTTGATGGAAATGGTATAAGCAAAAGTGTAGAAATGGAAGTGCATAATGATATCCCATTGTATGCTTTTGTAAACAAGCTTGGTGTTAAACTGGTAAAATCCAGAGAGTAAAAGTGACAATGGACTTCCCTTCCCATCCCCCTACTGTTCCTTCAGTGGGTTTCATCCTGAATCCATTGGGGGGAAATTTTTGGGAGAACAGCTTTGGAATTTCATATATATATCAACCTTTTTTTTTTTACTGTATCACATTTTCTGATATTCTCTATCCTAGCAATCATGAAAGTGGGGAAATTATCTCCAAAACCACAAAGTCTTATTAAATTTTCTAGGGCCTTTACCATACTTTGGTGGAGAGAGAGGGGGAAGGGGGAGAGGGGGAGAGGGAGGGAGAGAGAGAGACACAGAGAGAGGCAGAGAAAGCATCACAACAATGGATGGCCTATAAATGAAAATCTGTTTGTGTACACTGTATGCCTTGAGGTTCTTCAAGATATCATCAGAAAATCTATTAGCTCACTTAACTCTATAGTCTTTTCCTTGCTCTTTTAAGCCCCTCCTTATTGGTTTGGCCAGATTGGTGTTAGGTATTTAGGTAGAGCTGTGATGGCGCAGTGGTTAGAATGCAGTAGTCCAGGCTAATTCTCCTGACTGCCAGGAGTTCGATCCTGACCAGCTCAAGGTTGACTCAGCCTTCCATCCTTCCCAGGTCAGTAAGATGAGGACTCAGATTGTTGGGGGTAAGATGCTGACTCTGTAAACCACTTAGAGAGGGCTGTAAAGCACTGTGAAGCAGTATGCATGCTATTGCTATGTCCTAACTATTTTGTCTCAAAATACCAAGATAATAGATGGAATTGCCAAAGCGATATGTTCATGTAAGTTCATACAGCAGTTTGGTGCAGCGATTAAGGCATCTGTCTAGAAACTGGGAGATGGTGAGTTCTAGTTCCATCTTACACACAAAGCTAGCTTGCTGACCTTCAGCCTGTCACTTTCTCTGAGCCCTAGGAAAGAGGAAATGAGAAACCACTTCTGAAAATCAGAAAACTGCAAGGATTTGTCCGGGCATTCTCTGAAAATCAGACATGACTGAATGGAAGGTGGGGGGAGGAAATCATGGTTTGAGTATCAAGTTATAATTTTCCGCTGGCAGTCTAATTATTCCTATGAAACTTAGCACTGGGATACATTAAGTGATGTCAGAAAGCACATTTTTTAAGTGGTTTGTGCTAAGTAACCAGCAACACAGCTAAAAAGACACAAATAGTTTTCATTCATTTAACAGGCAGTGTTCTGGGAAAAGCCTTTGTTAACGTGAAAAAGGAATTCCTCTTGAGATACTCTTGCCAAGGTTAGTTTCATAGCATAGCTGTTTAATATTTCTATTTAGTGATGATCGTTTATTTACCAGATTTCGATACTTCAACACCCGTGATTCATAGTTGTTACGTTCAGTTCATGGGGTGGCATCATTTTTTTAGGGGTTGACTCAATCCACTAGATTTTTGGCATCTTAGGTGACATTTTTCCTTCCTTTCAAAATCTGATATTTGACGAGTAGAAAAGGGTCCATCCTAAGAATTATTCTTAATAGTGCCAAGCTAAGCAAGAAGTTGGGAGGGAAGGCATGGCCAATCTAGACCCACTTTCCTTTCAAAATAGTTGTTTCTACAAGACCTATATATTTATAAGCCCTCTGGAGTTCACCGTATGGGATCATCGATAAAGATGAGTTCCAGAGGCGATTAATAATAGAGGAGTCCAGAACATCAATTATGTAATCTGAACTAAGCCTCATTCCTTAAAACATGTCCTTATTGAGCAGAAATCACATTGTGATCTCATGGTCGGATGTTAAAGGTTTAAATTAAACAGAAGAAGGTAATGGTGATGGTGGTGTGTGTGTGTGTGTGTGTGTGTGTGTGTGTGTGTGTGTGTTTGTGTACACTCAGGTGGCCAGACTATGAAAAGTTTGTCTTAATTGCTGAGAGCTGATACTTCTCCATATAGAATGTTGTACATTGGATGGAGTGGTGAATAGAATAGAATAGAATAGAATAGAATAGAATAGAATAGAATAGAATAGAATAGAATAGAATAGAATGATAGATAGATAGATAGATAGATAGATAGATAGATAGATAGATAGATAGATAGATAGATAGATAGATAGATGATAGATAGGATTCTTTATTGGCCAAGTGTGATTGGACACACAAAGAATTTATCTTTGGTGCATAAGCTCTCAGTGTACGTAAGGAGAATAAAATACATTCACCGAGAATAAAAAGATACAACACTTAGTGGTAGTCAAGGTTACTAATAAGCTAAGAAATCGTACTAGGAAACAAATAAAAACAATATAAATTGAAAGATGCAAACAACATGGTTATAGTCATAAGTGGGAAGAGATCGATACTAGTAAGGAAGAGAAGAATAATAGTAATACAGTCTTAGTAAATTATTTGACAGTGTTGTGGGAATTAGTTGTTTAGCAGAGTGATGGCATTCGGGGAAAAACTGTCCTTGTGTCTAGTTGTTTTGGTGTGCAGTGCTCTATAGCATCATTTTGAAGGTAGAAGTTGAAACAGTTTGCGTTAAGGATGTGAGGGGTCTGTAGATATTTTTACAGCCCTCTTTTTGACCCGTGCAGTATACTGGTCCTCAACGGAAGGCAGGTTGGTAGCAATTGTTTTTTCTGCAGTTCTAATTATCCGTTGAAATCTGTATTTGTCTTGTTTGGTTGCAGAGCCAAACCAGACAGTTATAAAGGTGCAGATGACAGACTCAATCGTTCCTCTGTAATTAAATGCATTCTGTATTTATAATGGGAAGGGAGTCCCCTTCAAGGGAAGAACAAATATTTGGGGTTTTCTTCTTGTTCCAAATGCTAAAAGTGTGTTTTGGAGATGTAGGGATGTGATAAATAGCTGGAAAGGTTATAATATTGTAATCTTCTCCAATTTGTGAAATAATAGTCAGGGATGAAAAATGTAGGTTGCTTTGGGATCAATCCAGACATTCACAGAAATGAATATGACTCTTCTGTTGGATCAAGTTGATTTTGTGTTTCAGCAAGAATTAGGAAGGGGTGTCCGGAGGTTAGCAAGGAGGATGGGATGCTCACAGCATCTCATTCATTTCTTGGTTTATAATATTTGCTAATAGGACATGCAAAAGTAATTTAGACATTCAATCTATCATGGCGTGTGTCTATGAATGGAAAACATGTTGTGCAATTAAGCCAATGACAAGTGATAATGTACATATGATGAAATGGAACTGGCACTGAAAAATAAGATATCCAAGCTGGATGATGAATATTCCACAAATGTGCTGGCAATCCATTGAGAAGTGTACATTTGGAAAACATAACTCACACATAATTCCTTTTGGCAAGTGAGGATTATCCCCTGGTAAAGTATTTGGATTGTATTTTATATATATACACATACATATACACATACACATACACATACACATACACATACACATACATACATACATACATACATACATACATACATACATACATATATATATATATATATATATATATATATATATATATATATATATTCGGGTTTTCTCACAGAATTGAGGTCATGGCAACATTTCAACGAAGTCTCATTCGTCATCTTCAGGCTGGGTGTTTACGGCTTCGTGCTTCTAAGAAGCTTCGTGCTTCTTTTCTTTTAGAAGAACGAAGCCGTAAACACCCAGCCTGAAGATGACGAATGAGACTTTGTAGAAATGTCGCCAAGACACTTCCAATTTTACGCGGGAGAAAACCCGAATAACCAAAGACCTACATACAAACACCCGCGAAAACCTCAGAAAACACACACACACACACACACACACACACAGAGGAGGTGAGAACAGCAAGCAAGAATTTAGAAATTGCAACTGCAACTTTCTACGCTTGCTATCATAGCAATGGATACCATCTTAACCCTTTCTCCATATCAATATGAAGAAAGCAACCTCAATAAGCCAATTTAGTAAAAGTTCAATATCATATGATTCCAGTTAACCTAATTCAGGGGTCAGCAACCTTAAACTCTCAAAGAGCCACAAAAGTCCTAACCAGAAATCCCCCCATCCAATTCTGGAACCAACCAGAAGTCCGGTTCCCCCACCATAGAGCCTCCTCCTAGCACGGCATCCTTTTTTCCTCTGCTGACCAGAAGTCCGGTTCCTCCACCATAGAGCCTCCTCCTAGCACGGCATCCTTTTTTCCTCTGCTGACCAGAAGTCCAGTTCCTCCACCATAGAGTCTCCTCCTAGCACAGCATCCTTTTTTCCTCTGCTGACCAGAAGTCCATTTCCTCCACCATAGAGTCTCCTCCTAGCATAGCATCTTTCTCTACCTGTCCTAACCGAAAGCCCTCTCAATTGTGGAGCTGACCAGTGACAGGGACCCGCAGCAGAGGGATGAAAGAGCACCAGGCGGCTCCAGAGCTGCAGGTTGCCGACCCCTGACCTAACTCTTGAGGTTGAAGAGAAAGAACAAGAACTTTTAGGATATCTTCTTCATGGAATATTTCAGGGTGGTGTAGGAGATGGATACTCCATGAGTAGGGTCAATGATTGAGACAATGGCATAAAAACCTGTGCACAATTCACATACTCTCTTGGACACAAAGGTTTCACAGAAAATGATATGGCCTTGAGGATATGTTCATTCCATAAGTAGACATAAGGCAAAGGTAAAGGTTCCCCTCGCATGTACGTGCTAGTCGTTCCCGACTCTAGCGGGCGGTGCTCATCTCCGTTTCAAAGCCGAAGAGCCAGCGCTGTCCGAAGACATCTCCTTGGTCATGTGGCCGGCATGACTCAACGCCAAAGGCGCACGGAACACTGTTACCTTCCCACCAAAGGTGGTCCCTATTTTTTCTACTTGCATTTTATTTTATTTATTTATTTATTTATTTATTTATTTATTTATTTATTTATTTATTTATTTATTTATTTATCGTATTTTTATACCAAGGGACTCAGGGCGGTTTATAGCCAAGTAAAATATACACATAGATAAATACAAGTTAAAACCACAATTTAAAAAACTTATTAAATACGGCCGAATATTAAAACCCCAATAAAATAATAAAACCTGATTAAAACCAAATTTAAAATTTAAAAATTCTAGTCCAGTCCTGCGCAAATGAACAGATGTGTCTTAAGCTCGCGGCGAAAGGTTCGAAGGTCAGGAAGTTGGCAAAGTCCTGGGGGAAGTTCGTTCCAGAGGGTGGGAGCCCCCACAGAAAAGGCCCTTCCCCTGGGTGCCGCCAGCTGGCACTGCCTGGCTGACGGCACCCTGAGGAGTCCCTCCCTGTGAGAGCGTACGGGTCGGTGAGAGGTATTTGGTAGCAGCAGACGGTCCCGTAAGTAACCCGGCCCAATGCCATGGAGTGCTTTAAAGATAATTACCAAAACCTTGAAGCGCACCCGAAAGGCCACAGGTAGCCAGTGCAGTCTGCGCAGGAGAGGTGTCACGTGGGAGCCACGAGGGGCTCCCTCTATCACCCACGCAGCCGCATGCTTTTTACGTGCTTTCGAAACTGCTAGGTTGGCAGAAGCTGGGACAAGTAACGAGAGCTCACTCCGTTACATGGCAGCACTAGGGATTCGAACCGCTGAGCTGCCAACCTTTCGATCGACAAGCTCAACATCCTAGCCCCTGAGCCATCACGTCCTAGAAGTAGACATAGGAATATAATTAAAAGAACTACAGTAGATGGAACAATTAAAATAGAGATGTTGTGAACATCATCTCCTATCCAGACTTACTTTTGCTTTGTGCACAGTTGATGCAACACAAAACGTCAATTAGAACATTCATTTTGAGCCACACACTCAGCCAAACCCACTTTTTCACAAGTTACTAGAGGATCGTAATTTTTAATGAATGTGAGTTATAACGTATACCTTTTCCATTTTATAAATGTACTAACTTGCCGTACTAACAACAATCACTTCCTGCTTCATCTCCTGTTCACCAGTAACAAAGCAGATGAACCATAGATCCTCATTCAAACAGCAATAAAAGTCAATTATTCCATAAAACCAGTGATATATGATGTTCCAAAAAAGCAATGAGACACTAAGCATGAATGAATGGCAGTTCTACACTTCTGGGCTTCATCCAAATGGAGCTTCAGGACAGAAGCTTGATTCATGCCTCCTGTCTCATCTCATCTTAGATTCATGTTTGTATGTTGTGCTGAAGTAGCAGTTACTCTATCACAGTGCGGTATTACCATGCTTAATTTAAACTAATTTCCAGAGAGAGAGAGAGAGAGAGAGAGAGAGAGAGGTGGCGTGATGGTGGTTGTGGGGTGTGTTTGTGTGTTTGTGTACACTCAGGTGGCCAGACTATGAAAAGTTTGTTTTAATTCCTGAAAGCTGATACTTCTCCAAATAGAATGTTGTGCATTGGATGGAGTGGTGAATAGAATAGAATAGAATAGAATAGAATAGAATAGAATAGAATAGAATAGAATAGAATAGAATAGAATAGAATAGAATAGAATAGAATAGGTATTAAATAATAGAGTGGAGTGGAATGGAATGGAATGGAATGGAATGGAATGGAATGGAATGGAAGAGTAGACTAGAGTAGAGTAGAGTAGAGTAGAGTAGAGCAGAGCAGAGCAGAGCAGAGCAGAATAGAACAGAATAGAACAGAACAGAACAGAATAGAATAAAATAATAGATAGATGGATGGAAGATAGATAGATAGATAGATAGATAGATAGATAGATAGATAGATAGATAGATGGATGGATGGATGGATGGATGGATGGATGGATGGATGGATGGATGGATGGATAAAGACTGAGAGTGACAGAAACAAAGAAGAGAGAAATGATAGAGATAGATAGATAGATAGATAGATAGATAGATAGATAGATAGATAGATAGATAGATAAATGGATAGATAGAATTCTTTATTGGCCAAGTGTGATTGGACACACAAGGAATTTGTCTTGGTGCATATGCTCTTCGTGTACATAAAAGACAAGATACATTCATCCAGAATCATAAGGTACAACACTTAATGATAGTCATAGGCTACAAATAAGCAATCAAATCATATTAAGAAATATGTCTACTAGAACACATGCACATTTTCTTGTCTTGCCAAGAAATTGTGATGGACTTTGTGTTTGTGTATGTGCAGGCATTTAATTTTTTTTTTTTAAAAAGCACATCAACACACCAACAATCCAAACGTTTTTATTATCACATAAACATCACACGATCGATAAAGGGAGAAATCTGTTGAACCACATAGAACGAAGGAACAACACTTGAAAAACGGTAACATTTGAACATTAGGCCTTTTGACGTATTCAAGAATCTGTCATTTTAATGTCAAAGAAAGGTTAGCTGGCTAAGTTGGGTTTAAATTTCCTCAAGGAACTGAGAACGTCCTTGGCTCAAAATCCTCAACTTCTCTTAACAAAAAGTTGCTGATAACAACAACAAAAACAGCTCGGAAAGAGCACCATCTGTAAACAGTTGAGTCACTGGTAACAGAATCAAATATTTCATTCCAATCAGCTTCCTGTTGCCTAGCAATGGTGAAGTTATCAAGGTCTGCGATGACTGTAATCTTCAGGTAAAGACCTTACTACATAGAGTGATAGCAAGAAGCATTTGTCATTAGTGCATAAATTCAAATAATAGAATAGAATGAAAAAGGAGAGGAGAGGGAGGGAGGGAGAGGAGGGAGGGGAGGAGGGAGGGAGGGAGGGAGGGAAGGAAGAAGAGAAGAGAAAGAAGAGAAGAGGAGAGGAGAGGAGAGAGAGGAGAGAGGAGAGAGAAGAGAAGAGAAGAGAAGAGAAGAGAAGAGAAGAGAAGAGAAGAGAAGAGAAGAGAAGGGGAGGGAAGGAGGAAGGGAAGGAGAAAGGGAAGGAGAAAGGGAAGGGAAGGGAAGGGAAGAGAAGAGAAGAGAAGAGAAGAGAAGAGGAGGGAAGGAAGGAAGAAGGGACAGAGAAAGGGAAGGGAAGAGAAGAGAAGAGAAGAGAAGAGAAGAGAAGAGAAGAGAAGAGAAGAGAAGAGAAGAGAAGAGAAGCAGAGTTGGAAGGGACTTTGGAGGTTTTCTAGTCCAACCCCATGCTCAAGCAGGAGACCACTTCAGGCAAGTGGTTGTCTAGCCTCTTCTTAAAAGCCTCCAGTGATGAAGCACCTACAACCTCTGAAGGAAAGACATTCCACTGGTTAATTGTTCTCACTGTTAAGAAGTTTCTCCTTAGTTCTAGGTTTGCTTCTCTCCTTGATAAGTTTCCATCCATTGTTTCTTGTCTTGCTTGCTGGTGCTTTGCGGCAGTCCCTCAAATATTGGAACATTGCTAGCATGCCCAGGGGTGAAATCCAGCAGGTTGTGGCAGGTTCTGGAGAACCGGAAGCAGAAATTTTGAGCAGTTCGGAGAACCGGTAGTGGAAATTTTGAATAGTTTGGAGAACTGGCAAATACTACCTCTAGCTGGCCCCAGAGTGGGGTGGGAATGGAGATTTTGCAATATCCTTCCCCCAGGAGTGGGGAGGGAATGGGGATTTTGCAGTATCCTTCCCCTGTGATGCCCACCAAGCCACATCCACCAAACCACACCCACCAAGCCACGCCCACAGAACTGGTAGTAAAAAAACTTAGATTTCACCACTGCCTTAGCCCTTCTTTTCTGTAGACTAGCCAAACACAAATCCTGCAACCATTCTTCATATGTTTTAGACTCCAGGCCCTTAATCATCTTAGTTGCTCTTCTCCTTTCCAAAGTCTCAACGTCTTTTTTTGCAATGTGGTGACCTAAACTGGATGCAGCATACCAGATGTGGCCTGGAATACAGAAATAGCTTGCCCTTGCTGAGGGACCATTGGCTGAATCTTGGTTAATATTTTGATGTTCTTGACACGCTCCAGTTTCACATCTGGGTTTACACCTATCAGTTTCTGCCTCTCATATCGAATGAACATTCTCCAGGAATTGGGAGCCTTCCCAATGAGCCAACCTGGTAGCAGCCATTACATGGGATCAGCTAAAATCACAATTGCTCGGTTTAACATGACCTATTCTCGGCTAGCCCAGCCACAGTTGTGTCGGATGCCGTGAGAAGAAACAAGCCAACTTGGTTTTCTTTTCCAACAGTGACTTCATTTATTGGGTCTGCTACAAACCGGGTTTCAGTAATAGTCAAGGACTCTCTGTACAAAGTCGGCGCTGAGAGCTTCTGCCTCTCAGCCCCTTTTAAACATCCCGCACTGCTCATTCCCTGCCCCATGGCTGAACTGCTCAGTTGATTGGATGCCCGGCCACTCTCTCCCTCCTCGTCTGACAGCCTCAGATGCCACATCTGCCAGACACCTGGAACTAAAGCAGCTCTTCCTAATGCCCAGCCCGCATCTCCCTCTATCCCAGCCGCCAGTGTGATGATCTTGTCCCCATGCTTCCCAAACACAGATCCCTGCACCACTCGAACAAGTCCTCAATAATTCGCCTTTTCGGATCTTTGATAAGGTACTGCTCCCAGGATCCAGATCCCCGTAGCGTCATGTGTTGAGCTGGAGCTGGGCTCAACACTTATGTAGAGAATGGGAATATTGATAATAACTCTGGTATCAGAGCAGTAATAAAGCCCTTTCAATAGTGATGTATTACCTCCCCTTGCCTTCATTAATATGGAAAAGACATATAATACATCCTATGGGGACTACAATGGTAATTAGGAAAAGTAACAATATCAATGTGACAATATTTGAGGGGCTGCCACAAAGAAGAAGGGGTCAAACTATTCTCCAAAGCAGCAGAAGGCAAGACAAGAAACAATCGATGGAAACTAATGAAGGAGAGAAGCAACCTGGAATTAAGGAGAAACTTCCTCACTGTGAGGACAATTAGCCAGTGGAACAACTTGCCACCAGAAGCTGTAGGTGCTCCATCACTGGAGGTTTTTAAGAAAAGACTGGACAGCCATTTGTCTGAAATGATATAGAGCAGAGGTCACCAACCTTTCAGACCTCAGGGACCACTAAATTCATAATTTTAAATCCCGTGGACCACTAATATGATCTGTCTAATGACCGGCTGGGTGGGCGTGGCGAGGTGGTCATGTGACTGGGTGGGCGTGGCCAACTCAATGTCACTCACACTGAGGGGTGCTTTGCCAGCCTCTACTCGCTACTCCTTGCCTTCCCGCCACGGGTCTTTAGGGCCCCAACAGGAAGCAGTTGTTGGAGCTAAGCAGCCACAACGAGAAAGAGTTGGCAAAACAGCTGGCTCAGTCCAAATTGGATCTAACCAAGAAGGAGGCTCAGCAAAAGCACCTCACTGAGGACTACAAGCATAGACTTTCCAAACAGAGGAAAGACCTGCAGGAGTGCAAGGCCAAGTACCGATGCCTGGAGGCTTAGCGGGCTGAGATGGTCAGCCAGTTCCAGGCCATGATGCAGTCCCACTGGAATGAGGCCCTCCGGCTCTTCGCCATCAGCAGCTCTTCCCCCACAGCCTTCGGTCAAAGGCCGAAGCAGACCCCAAGTTCGAATTTCTGCCCCCTCTGCCCCACACAAGAAGACCTTGAAGAGGGAGACTCTGCAGCAATACAAACATTCATTGCACGTGTCTGTCCCAGGGGCCATAGTTTCAGGACCCCTGATTTAGTGCAATTTAAAAAATGCAAATAATTTTTCTGGGGATCACCAAAAATTTCTCACGGACCACCAGTGGTCCACGGACCACCAGTTGGTGACCGCTGGTATAGAGTGTCCTGCCTGAGCTGGGGGTTGGACTAGAAAACCTCTAAGTTTCCTTCCAGGTCTATTTTGATTGATTGGTTGAGCAAAAACAAACAAACACCATGGCATGGCTGTGGTTGCATCTATTTATTGGGCTGCAATTTCCCCCCGCTCCTTTAAAAGCAAAATGAAAAGGAGAAGGAGAAGGAGAAGGAGAAGGAGAAGGAGAAGGAGAAGGAGAAGGGGTTCCCATTTCTTTCATTAGGAAAGTTAAAACTGTTTAAATAGGAAGAGAGAAGCCAGCTGGGTAGATCCGCTGCTCTGGTAAAAGTCCTGCCATCTGCTCCGTGCTTGCGAGATGGTGACATTGAAGCACAATTGCTGGGTTTGTGTCTGCGTGTGTGTGTGGCAAGCCAGCTTTCTAAGATCTTCTCACACAACGATACTTAACTGCAAAGGCTGAATGCTTTGAGGAGGTCTTTGCAAGCAAAACACAATTCAGCGAAATATTGTGGCTGTTAGCCTTGCCACCCAGCCACAGAATTCTCTTTGTGGCAGCCCCTGAGATACTGGAACACTGCTATCATGTCTCCCCTAGTCCTTCTTTTCATCAGACTAGACATACCCAGTGTCAGCTTGGCACCCAGCTTCAAAAATGTGCCTAAATAGGATGACATAGACACCCGCAATTTCCACTACCGGTTTGGGTGAACCGGTGTGAACCAGTTGAATACCACCTCTGTTTATACTGTATTATATGGTGTGTGTTTTTTTTTAATGCTGAACAGGTCTATCAGCTACCCAGACGTTACAGAGGAACTATATAAATAACAAAAGTACCCGTATTTTTCAGAGTATAAGATGCACCAAAGTATAAGATGCACCTTAGTTTTTGGGTAGAAAAATAAGAAAAAAGCTGATTGGAAGGTGGATTGGCCTCCCGGAAAACCCCTAATCAGCTGTTCCCAGAAGTGAATTTTAGCAACAGGTTCCTTGGTTGTGAGCTCTGTGCCTTGTTTCCCCCCCCTCCCTTTTTTACCTACCTCTGAAAGCCTCCGAAACAGTTTCAGAAATAAAGCCTCTGAAGCTCTGTTTGGAGGCTTTTTTCCTGCAGCTCTGTTTGGGGGCTTTGTTTCTGAAGCTCCGTTTCTGATGCTTTTTTCAGTCTCTGAAACCTCTATTTGAGAAGCTGGGCAGGGCTACATTCGGAGTATAAGACGCATCCAGATTCTCACCCTCTTTTTTTGGGGGGGGGGGAAGGTGAATTTTATACTTTGAAAAATACGGTAAATAAATTTTAAATAAATAAATACAATGAAATTGAGAGCATAGGTAAACACAAAGTGGAAAATCTGTAGTCTAAAGTTTGCTCATGTCTCATGGACATACACACACATTCACACACAGTTACTTCCCCAAGGCAATGTAGTTTTTTCTCCCCCCACCTTTTATGACGCCTTTGCTTTAAATGCAATTTTCCCACCAGGCCTATGAATTGTGCTACCCAACATGTGCTCCAATGCTCTGCAGAAGAGAGGGAAGACAGATGGAACGCGGGAAAGAAATTCCAGTAGAGTAGATCATTAATATTCAGCAAGTGGGTCGGGACACCAGATGGATTTTGTATCTTTATCCTGGGTGGGTTGTTCCAACAGGGACGTAATTTGTCTTTTAATGGGGAAAAAAAATGAATCATCAACATGTCGACCCTTTGGTGCATGTTGAACTTCTGGAGATCTCTTTGAGGGAAAATATTGAACGTTACTGATTCAGACGGGAGGTGAGTTTATGAAAGAAAGAAAGAAAGAAGGAAAGAAAGAAAGAAAGAAAGAAAGAAAGAAAGAAAGAGGGAGGGAGGGAGAGAGAGAGAAAGAAAGAAAAAAGAAAGAGAGAGAGAGAGGGAGGGAGGGAGAAGGAAGGAAAGAAGGAAGGAAGAAGAAGAAAGAAAGAAAGAAAGAAAGAAAGAAAGAAAGAAAGAAAGAAAGAAAGAAAGAGAGGGAGGGAGGGAGGGAGAAGGAAGGAAGGAAGGAAGGAAGGAAGGAAGGAAGGAAGAAAGAAAGAAAGAAAGAAAGAAAGAAAGAAAGAAAGAAAGAAAGAAAGAAAGAACACCCACCACCAGGTTTCATTTTTAATTTTTCCTTTTAGCAGCTGGCCAAGGGAGAAAAGAACAGAGTTTGATGTAATTAAACAAATGCTGTGATTCCTAAAGAGGTCTGATCTGATGAGGTTGCTAAAGTGGCAGGCTGACTTTATAAAGTGTGTTTTCTAACACATTTCCACGTGTTGACATGTTACATGACTGGGAGAGTCAGGCGACCAGAATACTGGATCGTGACATTGTAGAAAATCCATTATTCCTTGTCTGGCCTTCAGGTGGTTTGGAAAATAGCTTGTCCCCCTCCTCTTTTTGGCAGCCCCTCAAATATTGGAAGATGTCTCCCCTGGTCTTTCTTTTCACTAGGCTAGCCATGCTCATCATGTAACTGTTCTTCATATTTTTTAGTCTCCAGTCCCCTCATCATCCTGGTTGCTCTTCTCTGCACTTTTTCTAGAGTCTTCTCTTTTTAATAGTGTGGTGACCAAAACTGGATGCAGTACTCCAGGTGTGGTCTTACTAAGGCTTTATAGAGAGGTATTAGTACCTCTTTGTACGGGACCTCTTTGTACTTTGTACTTCTTTGGACTTTGTACTGCAAGGTGAACAAACAAGTCAGTCCTAGAGGAGATAAACCCTGACTGCTCTTTAGAAGGCCAGATCCTGAAGATGAAACTCAAATACTTTGGTCATTTAATGAGAAGGAAGGACTTACTGGAGAAGAGCCTAATGCTGGGAAAGATTGAAGGCAAAAGAAGAAAGGGACGACAGAGAATGAGATGGCTGGATGGAGTCACTGAAGCAATGGGCATGAGCTTAAACAGACTCCACAGGATGGTAGAGGATAGGAAGGCCTGGAGGAACATTGTCCATGGGGTCGCGATGGGTCGGACATGACTTCACAATTAACAATTAGTACCTCACTTGATCTTGATTATATCCTCTGTTAATTCAATTTAGGATTGCTTTGGCTTAGTTGGCTGCTGCCACACACTGCTGGCTCATATTTAACTGATGGTCCACTAAGACTCTGATGTCCCTCTCACAGTTACAGTTATTAAGCCTGGTTTCACCCAGTCTACATGTGCACTTTTGGTTTTTCTTGCCTAAGTGATAAAGATTTATTTTTTTTTAGATAGGGCCCAGTGTTCAAGTCTGTCAAGGTTCATCTGGGTCTTGAGCCTATGAGGGAGAGCCCATTGCTTCATGTGTTTATTTGCATGCATCTTCTTCTTTTTTTCCAGTGGGCTGCGGTGGGCTCTCGCCCAGCAAGCGGCTGCCAAAATATGCCTTGTTGGACACTGACAGCTTTCTGCCATCAACTGTCTTTAGAATTCAAAGCCTGTCTGCTTTTGCTAGGGCGCCGAGAGAAAGGATGTGTAAAGACCTGGAATGTGGAATTAATTGAGTCCCTGTTTGCACCATAAACTCGCTCGAAGATCTACTGTGGAAAAGGTCACTGCGGAAAGTTGAGCACCTAGCTGCATTCATGAGAGGATCTGGCCCGCGTGCGCTTGTTCGTGGGAGCAACATCTTTTTGCAAACTCTTCTGGATCTGAGAAATGAAACATCTAAAAGTGTGTGTGTGTGTGTGTGTGTGTGTGTGTGTGTGTGTGTATATATATATTTGTTTTCTGAAGTTTTCACGGGTGTTTGTATGTAGGTCTTTGGTTGTTTGGGTTTTCTTCCGTGTAAAATTGGAAGTGTCTTGGCGACGTTGCGACGAAGTCTCATTCATCATCTTCAGGCTTCAGCTTTGTGCTTTGCTCCCAGAAGCACGAAGCTGAAGCCTGAAGATGATGAATGAGACTTCGTCGAAACATCGCCAAGACACCTCCATTTTTACATGGGAGAAAACCCGAACAACCAAAGACCTACAGATATATTTTTTGCGGGTATTTGTATGTTGGTCTTTGGTTATTCAGGTTTTCTCCCGCGTAAAATTGGAAGTGTCTTGGCAACATTTCGACGAAGTCTCATTCGTCATCTTCAGGCTGGTGTTATCAGCTTCTTGCTTCTAGGAGCACAAAGGGTTAGAGTTAGGGTTCGTGCTTCTAGGAGCACGAAGCTGATAACACCAGCCTGAAGATGACAAATGGGACTTTGTTGAAACGTCACCAAGACACTTCCAATTTTACGCGGGAGAAAACCCGAATAACCAAAAACCTACACACACACACACACACACATACACACACACACACACACACACACATATATATATGTATGTATTTATCCCCCGTCAGTTATGTATCCCTACAGGCTGAGTTTCACTGACAGTAATGGGGCGGCGCCCATCTGTAGTCTAAGCTGTAAAAGGTCAGCGTGGTAGCAGCAGCGTGTGCAGAAATGGATCAGGGACTTAATGAGCCATCTTTAAGCCTTTAGAGACATATTTTCCATGATGCTGGCAGCATGAGCGAAGTGGGGGAGGCACACGTTCTCATTTTGCCTTATGCATATGCTAACAAAACCCAGCTTTCACTCAAAAGGAGGGATAAACCGCTTCCTTCTGTGGTCATTTGAGACTGCAGAAAACAAAAAAACAACAACATGGATATGTTTGTTCCAGTTACGAAATAAACTAGAGATTTGCTCATTTAATGGTTATGGCTCCTGTACGGCGGATGCAAGGTAATTAATTCTGTTTATTTAGTATTTCAAAAGGAAACGATGGCTTCTGCGTTAACTTTAACTGAGTCTCAACTGATTGCAGCAAGTCCTGCAGGAAAACAATACCACAGAATAATCATTTAGAAGCTCACCATAAGTCAGATATTATTGGAAGCCTCGGAATTAAGTTTCTCTGAATGGGGTTCATTCATCGTCAGGCTGTGACTTTGTAAAATGCTGCCTGTGCTCTACACACAAAGCCACACAGTTCATTGGCCATTCTAATACAATTTCTTCTCGCCTAAGGGAGTTGCGTAACAAAGGAGCAGTTTACCCTAAACAGCCGGAGAAAATTATACTATCTAGAGCGCTTTATTGTAATTGGATTGAGATTTTCAACGGAAAGTGGGTCCTATTTTTATTATTCTGGACTACGCCAGTCCAATAACGCTCACACCGAGTTATCAATTTTATTTGGAGGCTGTAGTTCAATTCAGTTCAGGCTTGCAATCCGAACTGATTCATAAGATTGATTTGAGATGGTTCTGGAATGTTTTGTTTTTTTCAAACTGATTTATACGGCTACTCATCTCACCATGGTATCCAACAGCAATTAAAACCACAATTAGATCCCAAATAAAATTCATAAAGAGCAGTCACAGTTAGAACCAATCAAACTATAGTAAAACAACCATGCCATGGACTCTGCTTAGCTGCAATGTAATACTACTATGGAGTGAAGGAGAAATAATAATTAATAATTAATAATAATAATAATAATAATAATAACAACAACAACAACAACAACAACAACAACAACAACAACAACAATTTAATTTGTATACCGCCCTTCTCCCGAAGGACTCAGGGTGGTGAACAGGCAGCATAAAAATAACAATCAAATACACACAGTAAAGTAAAACACTAGTTAAAAAACTTATTTAAATTAGCCCAAATTTAAAAATACATTTAAAATCCCAAAAAGCTAATTAAAAATTTAAAACCCTAAAAACAACTAAAAGTTCTATGCCAGTCCCACATGGATAAATAAATAGGTCTTAAGCTCGCGGCGAAAGGTCCGAAGGTCCGGAAGTTGGCGAAGTCCAGGGGGAAGCTTGTTCCATAGGGTAGGAGCCCCCACAGAGAAGGCCCTTCCCCTGGCGGCTGCCAGCCGACATTGCTTGGCTGACGGCACCCTAAGGAGTCCCTCTCTGTGAGAGCGCACAGGTTGGTGGGAGGCAAATGGTGGCAGTAGGCGGTCCCATAAGTAACCCGGTCCTAAGCCATGGAGCGCTTTAAAGGTGGTAACCAGCACCTTGAAGTGCACCCGGAAGACCACAGGCAGCCAGTGCAGTCTGCGCAGGATTGGTGTTATATGGGAGCTCCGACCAGCTCCCTCTATCACCCGCGCAGCTGCATTCTGGACTAGCTGAAGTCTCCGGATGCTCCTCAAGGGGAGCCCCATGTAGAGAGAAAGAGAGATATGTGGGCTCGTTGGGGCTCTCTGAGCTTGGTGGTGTTGGAAGAAATGTCCATCTGGTTCAGTTCCAATCCGGGAGAAAAACATGGAGGCTGGTTGGAAAGAGGGTTCAATGGTGAACAGATCTCCCAAGCACCTGGTCCTGGTGCGACTGATTACATGGAGTTGAGAGTGAGGGGTTTTTTATACCTTCTTTTGGGCTTTGAACTTGAGCTTCCTGTTCCTGAGCAAGAACATATATTCTATTGGCTGTTGTCAGATTCCTATGGGGTCATGTTTGTCTGAGCTCCCAGGTTTGGTTGAAGTTTGCTGGGTGATGCAATGCCCTTAGGAGATTGCAATGCAATGGGCTCTATGTCTCCTGCTAAATGGTCCTATTATGTCCTGAAGGGCCATGTCTTAATCCCATCATCTTGGAGCTGAAGGTCTTTTGTCTTGTAGATAGGCTGGTCCAGTCCTGTTGGGGCTGTTAAGAAAGGCGGGGGCTGCTTTCCAAGAGCATGTTTCTCCTTTAGGGAAATATAATATTTTGCTTTTTTTAATATTTCCCCAAATATTTCATTCTTCTAGGAGAGGTGTGGGTGCTAACTTTGTACAGTGGTTTTCTTGAAGACACTTCATTACTAAGCTAGGTAACATCATCAGCAATGACTAGTTGGATAATGAAACATCAGCAAGAAAACCACCAAGCTCAGAGAGCATCAAAGACCCCACAGTTCAACCCTGAACAACAAATATTCTCTTTTAAAGAAGATCTTTGACTAGTCTGCACCTTGAATACCCAGAAACCTGACAGATTATTGTTTTGGATGAGGTGTTTAGTGTCAGAAGAATCATCTCAAGGATGATGAAGAGCAGCAGAAATAAGAGAACTCCAGGTTCTAATGAATTTTTAAAAAAACAAAGGGGAAAATAAAACAGTTGAACATCTCTTAGAGAATCCCAATGTCATTTTGTGAAGCCCCATTCAATTCATTTTTTTTTTATTTGCATTTATATCCTGCCCTTCTCCAAAGACTCAGGGCGGCTTACACTATGTCAAGCAATAGTCTTCATCCATTTGTATATTATATACAAAGTCAACTTTTATTGCCCCCAACAATCTGGGTCTTCATTTTACCTACCTTATAAAGGATGGAAGGCTGAGTCAACCTTGGGCCTGGTGGGGCTTGAACCTGCAGTAATTGCAAGCAGCTGCTGTTAATAACAGACTGTCTTACCAGTATGAGCCACAGAGGCCTTCATTAACTAAATGAATCCTGGACATCACTAATACTATTCTATAAAGCCTTAGTAAGACCATGCCTAGAATACTGTATCCAGTTTTGGTCACCACATTATAAAAAAGATGTTGAGAAACTAGAAAGAGTGCAGAGAACAGCAACCAAGATGATTATGGAACTGGAGGCCTGAAACATACGATGAACGGTTGCAGGAACTGGGCATGACTAGTCTAGTGAAGAGAAGGATCAGGGGAGACAGGATAGCAGTCTTCCAATATTTGAGGGGCTGCCACAGAGAGGAAGGGGTCAAGCTATTTTCCAAAGCACCTGAAGGCCAGACAAGGAATAATGGACTGATCGAGGAGAGATTCAACCTGGAAATAAGGAAAACTTTCTGACAGTGATAGCAATTGACCCATAGAACAGAAGTTGCCTTCAGAAGTTGTGGGAGCTTTATCACTGGAAGCTTTCAGGAAGAGACTGGACTTCCATCTGTCAGAAATGGTGTAGGGTTTCCTGTCTGTTGGACTAGATGATCTACAAGGTCCCTTCCAACTCTGTTAATCTGATAGCTGATAAAAACTATTGCACTACCTCACCAGAAACTGGGATCTTACTCAAGTACATGAATATTTTGGCAGATATGAATTTGCAAAAAGACACATACACCTGATAGCTTTTTTTTGTTTGTTTGTTTACATTTATATCCCGCCCTTCTCCGAAGACTCAGGGCGGCTTACAGTGTATAAGGCAATAGTCTCATTCTATTTGTATATTTTTACAAAGTCAACTTATTGCCCCCCCAACAATCTGGGTCTTCATTTTACCTACCTTATAAAGGATGGAAGGCTGGGTCAACCTTGGGCCGGGCTTGAACCTGCAGTAATTGCAGGCTGCTGTGTTCTAATAACAGGCTTCTAACAGCCTGAGCTATCCCAGCCCTTATCTTCATCTTGGCATATTGTTGAGGAAGGACACAATGAGGGTTAAGCCACTAGCCTGCTTTAAGCAGAATGGATACACTTTCAGTATAGATTTTCCACATTTAGCTTTTATGAAAACTTGAAGAGGGTTTGAGTCACACAGTCCAGGTAAGCATCATTAATTAAAACATACTTATAGCGAATTCCCAATAATTCAAGTTTTTGTGAGGAATTATGACATTCTTTTGAAATGTTTTGCTTTTGTGCTGTCAAAGCAAGCATCTTCTTCTTCTTTTCTTTTGGTCTTTCTCTCTTAAAAATGTTCCATTTGAAATTATTTTTCACCCCCCAGGTATTTCTTCAAAGTTCTAATTCTCCTGTTCAACATCAAGGTTTTTTTAAATAAGCTAAGATCTTAAAATTGTGTTTGCCCGGTATATGGATTGTTTCTATAAACAGAATGGTGGAATGCAGGATTAGAAAATAAAAATAAACAGAAAGACTTCTTACCAGCAATTTAGCCAGGGCTTGTAAGAAACAAATGACACCACAACTGGATTAACAAAATGCAGGGGTTTGTTTTTAATCAATAGCCAGTTTTGATGCATCCTGTTTTTTGTTTTTTTTTAAAAGAGTTTGTTTTATCAAAACACCTTCCTAAAATATTCTGCAAACATTTTGCATAAAAAGAACTCTCCAGTATTGTTTTATTGCGGTGCCTCCAGTGGTGGGATTCAAGTAGTTTAACAACCGGTTCTCTGCCCTAATGATCTCTTCCAACAACCAGTTTGCCAAACTGCTCTGAAAGTTAACAACCGGTTCTCCCGAAGTGGTGCGAACTGGCTGAATCCCACCACTGGGTGCCTCCCACCCAACCCCACCCCTGCAGCCCATTTTGGCCCTAGCAGGCCTCCCTGCAGCCTCCTGGGACCAAAAACGGACTGCGGGGACCTGTTTTTTTGTCCCAGGAGGCTGCAGGGAGGTTTACTAGGCCCAAAATGGGCAGGGGGATCACGCGCATATGCGGTGTGTGTGTGTGCAACGCACGGGGAGGTCACTACATTATGTGAGGCATTATGTGAGGTTAGCCATCACTGGTATAGGCTAAGAATAAACAAAGAAGTTCACAATGTTAACATCCCAATAAGTTACTGTTTTCCTTTAAATGTCTATAAGACATGTCTATAAGACATTCTGTAATTTATGGTTCAAAATTAGTTCTCTACAGATGTCAGTTGTTAAGCATTCAGATTTAAGTCAGGTGTCCCTGGGGATCAGGGGTGGGTTGCTACCGGTTTGCTACCGGCGAACCGGTGGCAGCGGCGGCAAGCTTTGCCGACCCACCCAGACATCATCAAAAACACTCTGCACTTGCGGAAAACCTTCTGTGCATGCGCAGAAGTGCCGTGCACTCACAAAGTGAGCCCGCGCACTCTCAATTGCAAACCGGTAGCACCGGAATTCGAAACCCACTACTGTTGGGGATACTGCAATGGTCCTAAGTTAGCGTGGAAAGGTGTGGAGAATGGTCATAAATACTTGTTTCAGTGCTGTTGTAACTTCTAACGTTCCCTAAATGACCTGTTGTAAGTCCAGTCCTACTGTATAGAAGTAGCACATTATGATTTGGCAGCAATGATGTGGAAGATTCTGCATGTATGAAGTCAGATATAGCAGAACTGATCGTCGCTTTTGATCCACAACTCTTGGTAATAAATAGAAAAAAGGAGAGGTGTGCATAACAGCATCTGTATAGCCAATCGATATGCTGATCTATGATCCAATTTATTTTCTTGCTCTTTCATATATATTTTTTTACAGCGATTGTTGTCCCCAGTTCGGGTCTGAACCTGGCACTGAAGCTGATGAAGAATACCAGACATGAAATGCAGGATTGATTTCCTCTTATTGCAGCACTTCAGCAAAAAAGGGGTCCCAGCCAGCAAAATGCCAGGACCCAGAACAAAGGGCTCAACAAAGGATTTTACACAGGATAAAGAAACATTGTCTAATAGGCATTATCTAAAGGGTCCTCTATTGGCTTCATGCCATCCCTGTTTTTGAATCTGAACTAATAAAGGCTTCAAAAGTTATCTAACAGGCACTCTTGTCAATCTCTCTAACAAGAGTTAGAGTGGCGCAGTGGTTAGAGTGCAGTACTGCAGGCTACTTCTGCTGCCTGCTGGCTGCCTGCAATTTGGCAGTTCAAATCTCATCAGGCTCAAGGTTGACTCAGCCTTCCATCCTTCCGAGGTATTTATTTATTTATTTATTTATTTATTTATTTATTTATTTATTTATTTATTTATTTATTTATTTATTTATTTATTTATTCATTTTGTCAAACACAACAATATATATAAGTATAAGCATGAAATAACCACACAAATTGAATGCAACCAAAGGGAACATTAGGACAGGAACGGTAGGCACGCTGGTGCTCTTTTGCACGCCCCTTACAGACCTCTTAAGAATGGGGTGAGGTCAACAGTAGACAGTCTTTCGTTAAAGTTTTGGGGATTTTGGGATGAGACCACGGAGTCAGGTAGTGCATTCCAGGCATTAACAACTCTGTTACTGAAGTCATATTTTCTGCAATCAAGATTGGAGCGGTTCACATTAAGTTTAAATCTATTGTGTGCTTGTGTATTGTTGTGGTTGAAGCTGAAAGTAGTCTTCGACAGGAAGGACATTGTATGATTTTATGAGTTATGCTCAGGTCATGTATGCTGAAGGCGGCGGAGTTCTAAATTTTCTGAACCCAGGATTTCAAGTCTGGTGGCATAAGGTATTTTGTTGCAATCAGAAAAGTGGAGGACTCTTCTTGTGAAATATTTCAGGACACGCTCAATTATATTAATGTCCGAAATGAAGTCTGGGTTCCAGAGGTTGGGTAAAATGAGGAGCCAGATTGTTTGGAGGGAAGAGGCTGGCTCTGTAAACCACTTAGAGAGGGCTGTGAAGTCTTAAGTGCTATTGCTATTCTGTTGGCTCTACTTCAATCCTATTCCTAAAAGTTAACTAACATTCATCCTATAAGACTTTTAGCAAGTCTTCTATTGGCTCTGTCTTAGCCCTATTCTTTATTTTAGCAATATGTCTTGTATGGTGTGCCTGACTGTCAGTTCTTGTTTTCTACATTGGAAGGGGCCCCACCTGTCCACACTCCCTTTTCCTTTATCTTTGTTATAAAGGCCTTGCAAACATGGTGGGTTTCAACAGATATTACCACCGGTTCGCTTCATGCATGTGCTTCGTGCACGCCCGCCAAACTTGTGCTCCGCACAAGCACAGTGTAGCTGGGCCTCTGTGGCTCAGACTGGTAAGACAGTCTGTTATTAACAGCAGCTGCTTGCAATTATTGCAGGTTCAAGCCCCACCAGGCCCAAGGTTGACTCAGCCTTCCATCCTTTATAAGGTAGGTAAAATGAAGACTCAGATTGTTGGGGGCAATAAGTTGACTTTGTGTATAATATACAAATGGATGAAGACTATTGCTTGACATAGTGTAAGCTTCCCTGAGTCTTCGGAGAAGGGTGGGATATAAATGCAAATAATAATAATAAAAAAAGGAACATCTGAGATACGGCAATCCGCTCTGCCATGCCTTTCAGCTGGGCTAAAACGATCAAATATAAGGTATGTATAACACAGGGGCAGTCTGGAAGGCCAAGCTAACCAGGTGTGAAATCTAAAAATTCTCCCTAACGGTTCTGTGGGTGTGGCTTAATTGGTGGGTGTGGCTTGGTGGTCAGGTGACCGGGTGGGCATGGCCAATAAAAATAAATAATAAAAATAATAAACAAAGTACACAGATCAATAAGAAGTATCAAAAACCAACTTTCACACTTTATGCACACACAACACAACAACACAACACAACAAAACTGACTCACACACAATGTAAAAGCAGCTGTACTTCACCCAAAATGGCCTCTACAACAAGCAGGAACCTCACACAGCCACAAAAAGCTCAAAACCCAACTTTCATACTTTTTACACAACACAACACAACTGACTCATACACATACACAAAATGCCACATACAGCTTTGTGAGATTTTATGTGTTGGTGTAGTTAGAGTGAAACACTACAGAAATGTGCCGAATCTCAGAAAGCTGCACAAATATTTTATTTTATTTTTTTATATTTTTATTTATATTTTTAGATAAAAGCAGCTAAATTTAAAACTTCCTTAACTTTAAATTGCTATGTCTAAAAAAAAAAACTCCTAAAAAACCCCCAATTAACTATTTTTTTAAAAACTTCCCCTCCTCAAAAAAAAACAAAAAACACCTCAGTTACTTACCCAATTCAAGGGACAAGGCAGGCAGATTGAGTTGCTCACCATGACATGGATTGCAGATAGGCAGATTGAGATGCTCACAATGAGATGGATTGCAGGCAGGCAGACTGAGTTGCTCACAATGAGATGGATTGTAGGTAGGCAGATTGAGTTGCTCACCATGAGATAGATTGCAGGCAGGTAGATTGAGTTGCTAGCTGATGCAATTGATTGCATAAAAAAGCAGGAAGCTACCAAGTAGGCAAGTGGGGACTAGGCGATTGGATGAGCATAGATGGGGCGGGGAGGGGGGAGGGGATTTTTGCTACCGGTTCTCCAAACTACCCGCCCCCATTGTTACCGGATCACCCGATTCAGTCCGAACTGGGAGCATTTCGCCCCTGAAGCTATCCATCAGAGAGAACCGGTTCGCTCTCACCTCATCATCTTCACTACCAGCTCACCTGAACCGGTTCTCCAGAACTGGTCAGAACCTGTTGAATACCACCTCTGCCTCCCTTCCTTCTGAGTTCATGATATAACCTTGCATTTTTACAGAAAATGGTCCATCCCAATCCTGAATGAATTAGATTGTGACTTTCTATAGTATTGAAATAACCCTGGAAGAGTAAAATACACAGCGGCCAATAATACACATACATTTCCCCTTGGAACTTTGACCTCTCTTTCCCTCCCTTAAAAAAAGTGAGGGGATTTAAGAAGAGGCATTTCACAAGTTCTTTCAGTTGGTATTTAGCAGTAGATTAGTAACTATTAATAAGTCTTTATCTTTTGCAGTAAGATAAGCAGCTTATCCTCATCTAAGTTGTGCTTGGTTCCCTTTGCTTTCTGTACCAGACCATGGAAACCAGCTCAGGGACCCCGCACTTCTCTGAAACAGCCTCAGGTCATAGAATTTAACAGGTTCCGCTAATGCAGAACCTTCAAACAGACCAGGAGACACAGGGACAAAGCTCTTATATTAGTCTGGCACAGATTGCTTTTGAATGTGTGGTATGGTTTTCTTACTGGTGACTTTTCTTGAAGGTAGTTCAGTACTCAAAGAGAAAGAAAAAGAGAGGAGAGGGGAGGGGAGGAAAGGAGAGGAGAGGAGAGGGGAGGGAAGGGAAGGGAAGGGAAGGGAAGGGAAGAGAAGAGAAGAGAAGAGAAGAGAAGAGAAGAGAAGAGAAGAGAAGAGAAGAGAAGGGAGGGAGGAGGAGGAAGGGAAGGAAGGAAGAGGAGAAGAGAAGAGAAGAGGAGAGGAGAGGAGAGGAGAGGAGAGGAGAAGAGAAGAGAAGAGAAGAGAAGAGAAGGGGAAGGAAGGGAAGGAGGAAGGGGAGGGGAGGGGAGGGAAGGGAAGGGAAAGGAAGGAAAGGAAAGGAAAGGAAAGGAAAGGAAAGGAAAGGAAAGGAAAGGAAAGGAAAGGAAAGGAAAGGAAAGGAAAGGAAAGGAATAAGCAAAGCAAAGCAAAGCAAAGCAGTTTAAGAACATTTCGTAGGGGAAACATTGGTCTGAGATAATTATGATACCTGAGTAAAGAGAGCCACAATATTTCATTAATGGACTCCAGACTTCCTTCTTTTCAGACTCACTGCCCTATTCTTGCCCATTAAGCTCATCAAAGCAATTGTCGCCAAATTGGTAAGTCTTAATAGCACTAAAAGCCCATTACAGCCTTCCTTTCTCGGTTTATGCGAGCTGGAGAGAATGGAGGTCAGGAGTGGCACAGCCCAGCTGGAAATGGAAGGGATGTATACCTGACACCTTTTGTAGACAAAGGGAAATGCATGGGACCTGTAAGGTCTCCATCAACGCAGGAAGAGCAGGCATATTGTGAAATGGAGAAAAGCAGAAGCCTGGACAGAGGTCAGCAGACAACATCTAAGACACCCTAAGATCTCACAGTGGCAGGAACGTTTTCCTGAAGGTTGGCCACCTCGAATGCCGGATCAAGAATGTAACACCGAGAAAACTTTCAGATAATGTGGAATTGTTTTAGCCTGAGATGCTGCGCACGGCACCCTCACATTTGGATTGCTTTCAGATCTTGGCCAATACATCAAACGAATCCATAACGTACCTCGCTCAACAGCAGCAACTGTGAGAGGGATCTTGGAGTCCTAGTGGACAACCATTTAGATATGAGTCAGCCGTGTGCAGCAGCTGCCAAAAAAGCCAACACAGTTCTGGGCTGTATAAACAGAGGGATAGAATCAAGATCACATGAAGGGTTAATACCACTTCATAATGCCTTGGTAAGGCCACACTTGGAATATTGCATTCAGTTTTGGATGCCACAATGTAAAAAAGATGTGGAGACTCTAGAAAGAGTGCAGAGAAGAGCAACAAAGATGATTAGGGGACTGGAGGCTAAAACATATGAAGAATGGTTGCAGGAACTGGGTATGTTTAATGAAAAGAAGGACTAGGGGAGACATGATAGCAGTGTTCCAATATCTCAGGGGTTGCCTCAAAGAAGAGGGAGTCAAGCTCTTCTCCAAAGCACCTGAGGGTAGAACAAGAAGCAATGGATGGAAACTAATCAAGGAGAGAAGCAACTTAGAACTAAGGAGAAATTTCCTGACAATTAGAACAATTAATAAGTGGAACAACTTGCCTGCAGAAGTTGTGAATGCTCCACCACTGGAAATTTTTAAGATGTGGATAACCGTTTGTCTGAAGTGGTGTAGGGTTTCCTGCCTGGGCAGGGGGTTGGACTAGAAGACCTCCAAGGTCCCTTCCAACTCTGTTGTTGTTGTTGTTGTTGTTGTTGTTATTGTTGTTGTTGTTGTTGTCATACACCAAAAGCAACTCATGGACTCTGACATTTCATGATACCTAAAAGGAGATTGATCAGCCAAAAATTTATTCAGCACCCTAAACCCAAAAAGCAACACTGGCCATAAAGTGAGCGATAATGTTAATTACAGTCAATAACAGGACTGCTCAGGTTTTGAAAAGAAGTTAGGGAAACTTTTCTCAAACTCTTTTCTCTTCTAGCTTTCTTGAACTGGATGTTACATTGAACCAAACACACAAACAAGACTTGTGCAGGCAGAAAAGGTTGTATGTACGTGAGTTCATTCACGGACAGCCTGCGGCACTCATCTCCAACCTGATACCTTCAGAAAGGAAAAGTTTGCCCAACTGCCTCCTAGTCTGTGATCTATGTCTAGTCTAGTGAAAAGAAGGACTGCTATGACATGATAGCAATGGTTCAATAGTTGAAGAGCTGCCACAAAGAAGAGGAGGTCAGCCTATATTTCCCAAAGCACCAGAAGGCAAGACAAGAAACAATGGATGGAAACTAATCAAGGAGAGAAGCAACCTAGAACCAAGGAGACATTTCCTGACAATGAGAACAAGTAATCAGTGGAACAGTTTGCCTTCAGAAATTGTGGGTGCTTCAACATTGGAGGCTTTTAAGACGAGACTGGACAGCCACTTGTCTGGAATGGTACGGAGCCTCCTGCTCAAGGAGTAGAAGACCTGCAAGGTCCAATTGTGTTATGTTCTGTTTCATTGTGTTCAAGGAGATATTTCTTGTTGGGTCCAATATTCCCCCATTAATCGGTTGATGTGGATGTGATACCTTCCATTAGATACGTCCCTTTGGTTATTTCTTCCATCTGAACCCTGCAGTGTTTTATATGGGAAGATAACAGGTTGCTCAGCTGGAAGGCTAAACCGTGCACACTGCAAACACAATATAAATATTAATCCTGATCACCAGCCCATGCTGAGGTTATCCTTTGGCATAATGTGCCTAAATATGCAACAATTATATCAAAATGGAAGTGATTATAAACCGTAATTAATACCAGCAGTCTAGAAGCAGTTTACTCAGCATCTCTTCCTTTGAAGACTATTTCAAAAGCAGCAGTAAAATGTGTTCAAGATCCAGCAAAACACATTAGCAGCCCTAGGATGGTTTGTTTTTTCTACCACTTGCATTGCCATCCCTACGGTGGTTTTCGTTTGTCTTGTAAACTCCACTCCTCCTGCCCCAACACTCTCCCTCTCTCACTATTTACCTATCTACCCATCTCTGTATGTGTCTGTGTGAGCTGTGCGCGTGCCAACAACAGCATAATTGCTGATTTACCACCACTGTTAAATCTAATTTACTTCTTAATGGCCCCAGTTGCATTGTGGAATTTGAATTTTATTTCACAGAGAACATTATGGCTTTGCATCTCCTACTTCATGTGATGTATGAATAACAGAGTTGGAAGAGACCTTGGAGATCTTCCAGTCCAACCCCCTACACAAGCAGCAGAAACTTGGTATCATTTCAGACAAATGGTTGTCTAAACTCTTTTTTAAAACCTCCAGTATTGGAGCATCCACAGCTTCTGGAGGCAAGTCGTTCCATTGAGTCATTGTTCTCATAGTCAAGAAATTTCTCCTTAGTTCTTGGTTGACTGTCTCCTTGATTGGTTTCCATCCATTGCTTCTCATCCTGCCTTCAGGTGCTTTGGGAAATAGGTTGATCCTTTCTTCTTTGTAGCAGCCCCTTAGATATTGAAACACTGCTACCATGTCACCCTTAGTCTTTCTTTTCATTAACCATACCTACATATCCGATTCCTGCAGCCATTCTTCACATGTTTTAGCTTTCAGTTCCCTAATCCACTTTGTTGCTCTTTTCTGTGCTCTTCCTAAACATCTTTTTATATTATGGTGAGCAAAACTGGATACAGTATTCCAAGTATGGTCTTACCAAGGCATTATAAAGTGGTATTTACAATTCATGCGAACTTGATTTTAGCTCTCTGTTAATGCAGCCTAGAATTGTGTTGGCTTCTTTGGCAGCTGCGCAGACAGCTGGCTCATAGACAAGAAGACTCCAAAAGACCTCTCATAGTTACTATTGGAGAATGATCTATCTATCTATCTATCTATCTATCTATCTATCTATCTATCTATCTATCTATCTATCTAATATCTATCATCTATCTATCATCCAGGACGTGGACAGGTTGTTGGGGAGGCTCCACACCATTACATGTTTACTGGACCCGTGCCCTTCCTGGTTGGTGCTGGCCACACAGGAAATGACACGAGGCTGGCTCCAGGGGATTATCAACGCTTCTTTGTTGGAAGGGATTTTCCCTGCCGCCTTGAAAGAGGCGGTGGTGAGACCCCTCCTCAAGAAGCCTTCCCTGGACCCAGCTATTTTGGGTAATTATTGTCCGGTCTCCAACCTTCACTTTGTTGCGAAGGTTGTAGAGAGTGCTGTGGCGTGGCAGCTGCCCCAATACCTGGATAAAGCTGTCTATCTAGATACAGCACGGAGACAGCTTTGGTCGCGTTGGTGGATGATCTCTGGAGGGCCAGAGACAGGGGTTATTCCTCTGCCCTGGTCCTATTAGATCTCTCAGCAGCTTTTGATACCATCGACCATGGTATCTTGCTGCGCCGGTTGGGGGGATTGGGAGTGGGAGGCACCGTTTATCAGTGGTTCTCCTCCTATGTCTCTGACCAGTCACAGACAGTGTTGACAGGGGGGCAGAGGTCGGCCGCGAGGCGCCTCACTTGTGGGGTGCCACAGGGGTTGATTCTCTCGCCCCTCCTGTTCAACATCTATATGAAGCCGCTGGGTGAGATCATCAGTGGCTTTGGGGTGAGATACCAGCTGTATGCTGATGACACTCAGCTGTACTTCTCCACCCCGGGCCACCCCAACGAAGCTGTTGAAGTGCTGTCCCGGTGTTTGGAAGCCGTACAGGTCTGGATGGGGAGGAACAGGCTCAAGCTCAATCCCTCCAAGACGGAGTGGCTGCGGATGCCGGCACCCCGATTCAGTCAGCTGCAGCCGCGGCTGACTGTTGGAGGCGAGTTATTGGCCCCAAAGGAAAGGGTGCGCAACTTGGGTGTTCTCCTGGATGAACGGCTGTCGTTTGAGGATCATTTGACGGCCGTCTCCAGGAGGGCTTTTCACCAGGTTTGCCTGGTTTTCCAGTTGCGCCCCTTCCTTGATCGGGATGCCTTATGCACAGTCACTCATGCTCTTGTCACCTCTTGCTTGGATTATTGCAATGCTCTCTACATGGGGCTCCCCTTGAAGTGCACTCGGAGGCTTCAGTTAGTCCAGAATGCAGCTGTGCAGGTGATAGAGGGAGCTCCACGTAGCTCCCATATAACACCACTCCTGCGCAGACTGCACTGGCTGCCTGTGGTCTCTCGGGTGCACTTTAAGGTTTTGGTTACTACCTTCAAAGCGCTCCATGGCTTAGGGCCTGGGTACTTATGGGACCGCCTACTGTTACCTCATGTCTCCCACCAACCCATACGCTCACAGAGAGAGGGACTTCTCAGGGTGCCGTCCGCCAAACAATGTCTGCTGGCATCCCCCAGGGGAAGATCCTTCTCTGTGGGGGCTCCTACCCTCTGGAACGAACTTCCCCCTGGTTTACGCCAAATATCTGACCTTCGGACCTTTCCCCGCAAATTAAAAATGTATTTATTTACTCGTGCAGGGCTGGCTTAAATTTTGTTGTATTTCTAAATTTATATTTTATATTTCTAAATTTTATATGAATTTTAATGGGTTTTTAGAATTTTAAATGTTTTAAAGTTTTTGGCCAATTGTATAATAAGTTTTTTAATTTTGTTTTAATTGTATATTGTATTGTTTGGGTTTTTTATTCTGGCTGTACACTGCCCTGAGTCTTTCGGGAGAAGGGTGGTATAGAAATCTAATAAATAATAATAATAATAAAAAAATAATCTGTCTATCTATCATCTATCTAATATCTAACTAATATCTATCATCTATCTATCATCTGTCCATCTAACATCTATCATCTATCTAATTTCTAATATCTATCTATCTATCTATCTATCTATCTATCTATCTATCTATCTATCTATCTATCTATCTATCTATCTTATCTATCTATCTATCTATCTATCTATCTATCTATCATCTATCTAATATCTATCATCTATCTATCATCTGTCTAACATCTATCTATCATCTATCTAATATCTATCTAATATCGATCATCTATCGATCATATGTCTATCTAACATCTATCTATCATCTATCTAATTTCTAATATCTAACATCTATCTGTCTATCTATCTATCTATCTATCTATCTATCTATCTATCTATCTATGTAATATCTATCATCTATCATCTATCATCCATCTATCATCATCTCTCTCTCTCTCTCTCTCTCTATCTATCTGTTTATCTATCTATCTAACTTCTATCTATCTATCTATCTATCTCTCTATCTCTCTATCTATTATCTATTAGTTATTCGAAAAAAAACTGAGGAGGAATGGCATTCTTTTTCTAAGATGGCCATGTTTTTAATGGTGGACCTATCCTCCTGGGATGAGATGAGCCCAAAGTTGAACATACATCTTTCTCCTTATTTTTGGAGGGATTGCCCAGAATTAATTTTACAGGTGAGATTCCATTACTCCTGACAAAAATCATATGTGTATGTTCCCTGCAACATGAAGACAGGCAACCGCCATGATGGAAGTTGGCATATTGTGTCTTATCAAACCTCCTCTTATTGACTTTGGCCGAATCCAAATCCTCGTGATCAGAGGCAATATTACATAAGATGAGGCTTCTACCTTGAGGAAAATGATCAAAACAGCACTAAATTAGACACTGGTGTTTAGATCGAGCGTTGGCGCTAGGAAGCTCCTCTCGTTTTCTTCCTGTATGACAGAGTATGCATAATTTATTATATATTTTAGCTCAGCTTCTAGGTTTCATTCCTTGGGTGACAGCTGTCATTTGAAAGGTGACTCATTATAGTCATTTTCAGAGTCCCCAACAGATGGATGGACTTTTATTTCCCTGGAAAAACTGTCAGGTTACAATTTTCAACAGCCTTTAATCATTTGAACCAAACTTTTTACAATCTGTCAATTATTCTGTTCAGTAATGTTAATAATACTGTAATTGGAGGATGACAAAGAACATTTCTTCCCCTTTTAGATCATATTTTCCTGAAAGTGAGAAAGGCAGGGAAAAAAAAAAAAGTCTTATCCATCCGAGTAATGAGTGATGACAACTTATTTTTAAGGATAACAAGAAACCTTTAGTTTAATGGTATCAGTGAAGGCGTGTTGAGCAACATTAAAACATAAATCATTAAGTACAAAATGAATAAAAGATGACTGAATTTCACATGTATAATTAAAACAGGGGGAAAAAAAATAAAAGACAGTGGGAGGAGGAGAAGGAAGAGGAGGGAAGAAGAGGCATAGAGAACAGGAAAAGCAGGAGGATGAGATGATCTATCATTAGAAATACAGGGAGTCTTAAGTTACAAGATCTGAAAACTTGTCAAAACTTATATTTTCACTAAGTGTACTGAGAGAAAGTGCAAGCAGTCACCCTCAACATAATCTATACCTCAGAATAGCAGAGTAACAGAGTTGGAAAGGATCTTGGAGGTCTTCTAGTCCAATCCCCTGCTGAAGCAGGACCATTTCAGACAAATAGTTGTCCAATCTCTTCTTGAAAACCTCCAGTGTTGGAGCACCTACAACTTCAGCAGGCAAGTCATTCCACTGATTAATCGTTCTCACTGTCAGGAAATTTCTCCTTAGTTCTATGTTAGATCTCTTCTTGATTAGTTTCCGTCTGTTGCTTCTAGTCCTACTTTCAGATGCTTTGGATCAGGGATCTCCAACCTTGGCAACTTTAAGACTTGTGGACTTTAGCTCCCAGAATTCCTCTGCCAGCTGTTCAACTTTTCTGAGAGTTGAAGTCCACAAGCAGTGGTGGGATTCAGCCAGTTCGCACCACTTCGGGAGAACCGGTTGTTAACTTTTTGAGCAGTTTTGCAAACTGGTTGTTGGAAGAAATTATTAGGGCAGAGAACCGGTTGTTAAATTACTTGAATCCCACCACTGTCTACAAGCCTTAAAGTTGCCAAGGTTGGAGACCGCTGCTTTGGATAATAGCTTGACTCCCTCTTTTTTTTGGCAGCCCCTGAGATATTGGAACACTGCTATCATGTCTCCCCTCGTCCTTCTTTTCAATAGACTAGAGGCACCCAATTCCTGTCCTTCACATGTTTTAGCCTCCAACCCCTTCGTCATCTTTGTTGCTCTTCTCTGCACTCTTTCCAGGGTCTCAACATCATTTAGTAGAACATCTATTATTAGACTGTAGGGTTGGTTAGTTATATGGATCAACCGCAAAAGTCAGAAAAGCAGCTTCTTACAAGAACCGGAGGGTGACATGGCATAGACACAATTCTTTATTTGAAAGAGTTGAGCAAAAGCCATGGTGAAGCATGAATGCCACAGCCTTGGAGTAGAACGCATTTGTGTGCGCAGAAGTCAGCTTTGAGAAGATCATTTACTGGTTTACATGGAATTTAGCCTGATGCAGCAAAGATCTCTTCTTCTTTGTGGTAGACATTGGAAGACTGCTATCATCTCACCCCATCATGCTTTATAGGTTTAAAAACTTTTAGAATTAGAATTTTTAGAATTTTATTTATTGGCCAAGTGTGATTGGACACACAAGGAATTTGTCTTGGTGCATATGTTCTCACTGTACACAAAAGAAAAGATACCTTCATCAAGGTACAACATTTAAAACACAAATGATGGTCATAGGGTACAATTTAACACTTAATGATGCAACACTTAATGATAATCATAGGGTACAAATAAGCAATCAGGAACAATCAATATCAATATAAATCATAAGGATTACCAGCAACAAAGTTACAGTCATACGGTCATAAGTGGAAAGAGACTGGTGATGAAAACGATGAGAAGATTAATAGTAGTGCAGATTTAGTAAATAGTTTGACAATGTTGAGGGAATTATTTGTTTAGCAGAGTGATGGCGTTCGGGAAAAAACTGTTCTTGTGTCTAGTTGTTCCGGTGTGCAGTGCTCTATAGCATCGTTTTGAGGGTAGGAGTTGAAACATTTTATGTCCAGGATGTGAGGGATCTGTAAATATTTTCACGGCCCTCTTCTTGATTCATGCAGTATACAGGTCCTCAATGGAAGGCAGGTTGGTAGCCATTGTTTTTTCTGCAGTTCTAATTATCCTCTGTGTCTTTCTTGTTGGGTTGCAGAACCGAACCAGACAGTTATAGAGGTGCAATGACAGACTCAATCATTCCTCTGTAGAACTGGATCAGCAGCTCCTTGGGCAGTTTGAGCTTTCTGAGTTGGCGCTGAAAGAACATTCTTTGTTGTCCTTTTTTGATGATGTGCCATCTACAATTAAATATAACTAACCTACCATATTTGAAACCATGTTAGGATCACTTTCAGGCAAATAGTTCATGAAGTTAGTTCAATGCTAATTCAGAAAGGGAGAAGAGAACCCAAAGCAGCAGACATCTTGAAACTTCCTGGCTTCCTCTTCTTCTTTTTTGAAAGCCAAAACAATGGCACAGTTTGACAAAACATTTGAAAAACCAATTGGATTTTTACATGGAAGATGTATCCCAAGGCCTGACAATATGGGTAGTCTTCTACTTACAACAGTTCACTTAGTGACCATTCAAAGTTACAATAAGACTGGACAAAAAGTGATTCATGCCCATTTTTCACACTTACAACCTTTTGTAGCATCCTCGTGGTTGCGTGATCAAAATTCAGATGCTTTTCATGCTTATGACCGTTGCTTTAACCCAGGGTCATGTGATCTGCTTTTGCTACCTTTTTACAAGCCAATGTCAGGGTTCCAAGGAACACCCCCAGCGAAATAAAGCTCTGAGGTTTGAGGTTCCTCAAAGTTCCAATTTATTAGAGATGTCATGTTGGCATATCTGGGAAAACCCAAATCTGAAAGCTTCTAGGTTTTCCACACCCAGTTGACAGTTCACAGCCCTGCCCCACACCCACAAGTTCATCACATTGTCCAATCAACTCTTCACACTCAACTGGATACAATCTTCAGGCAGTCTCCGTCAGACGCAGGCAAAAGTCTTTGAATACGGAATGTTGTTATGACTAACTTTCTACCGCTCCAACAACAACCCCCTCCCAACTTCCTCAGCTAAAATATGTGGAAAAAGAAAATTGCCTTCCAAAACTGTTTTTGGAACAGTTTGGAAAACAAAAAGGTTTCCCCCCATCAGGAAAGGAATGCATCCTGGAACAAGACTGAGGTCCGGGGTTAATACAATTAGCACATTAATCACCTCCCCGCCCCCAGGAGGACCTTTAGGCTTATCAGGGAATTTATCATGAAATTGCCTAACTAAGGTGTCTGCCTGAACATCCCAACTCTTCACCCAGGTGGCTTCAGACAAGGGGTATCCCTTCCAATGAACCAAATATTGCAAACGTCCCCTCTGCAATCTGGAGTCCAATATCTTTTTCACCTCATAATGAGGTAGCTTCAGACAGCCAAATCAATAGGGAAGCCGGATTCACTTAAGAACCTTGTTCCTAACTTAACAACTGCAGCAATTCACCTAACACATTCCTTTGAAAAAATTTTGCTTCTCATCCGTCTTCTCCCTGATCTTAGGACCTTTAAACGCGAGATCAAGACCTTCTTTTTTTACCAAGCGGGGCTGGCCTGATTGATTTTAATATTGTGGGTTTTTAGTGGGCTTTTAACAGGGGTTTTAATCTTTTCTTGTAATTTTCTTATTTAATATTTTTAATATACAGCGTTTGAATTTAGATTTTTAAACTGGGTATTGTATTTTTAAAAAAATTGGATTATTTTTGTTTCATCTGCTGTACACCGCCCTGAGTCTTCGGAGAAGGGCGGTATAAAAATGTGAAAAATAAATAAATAAACAAATAAATAAATAAATAAATAAATAAATAAATAATTAAGAAGCTTCTTCCGTTTTGAAGAAGAACTGAAGGAGCCTTTTGGATGAGAAGTGAAATGCCTTCAAAACAAACAAACAGAAAGTCTAGTTGTCTCTTGAAAAAAACGCCTTTGGGACAACCATGACCTGGATGATGGAGAATCTCCATAGACACCTTGAAGGAAGCATAGCTCCACAACACAATCCTTTCAGCAGGCTCCAAACCCATTTGCACTGCTCAGGTGACTCTGAGGACACAGACAAACCTCCAGGTGGCCTCAAAGACTTTCAGTATGAATGCAAATGACCAGCTGTCTGTAAGGAGTATAAATCCTTCCATTCCCCACCATCCAATTAGAGATGAAGATGCTTCTTGGATGAAAAGTGAAACCGAAGTTCCCCAAAGCAAAAAAAAAAAAATACAGGGATGCTTACAGGATATAACAAAATGCCAAATTGAACTGAATCTAGAAACATTTCTCTTGGGAATGTTTAAGACAAAATTTGATTTAAAAAAAAAAACAAGATATTTGATTTTGCACATTCTAACAGCGGCAAGGATTGTGTTCGCGCAATATTGGAAACTCAGTAATATACCACCAGAGAATCTGATTATCCAAAAAGTTTATGATTGTGCAGAAATGGACAGGCTCACCATAGAATTACAAGAAAAAAAAAGATTCAGAATACTACGCAGTCTGGGAAAATTGGTACACATGGACAATCAATAGAAATAGAAAACAAAATATATATAAGGCTATTGATGATTAAAGGTAAAGGTAAAGGTTTTCCTCGCACATACGTGCTAGTCGTTGCCGACTCTAGAGGGCGGTGCTCATCTCCGCCCCCTAGAGTCAGCATGACTCAAAGCCAAAGGTGCACGGAACACTGTTACCTTCCCACCAAAGGTGGTCCCTATTTTTTCTACTTGCATTTTTACGTGCTTTTGAAACTGTTAGGTTGGCAGAAGCTGGAACAAGTAACGGGAGCTCACCCCGTTACACGGCAGCACTAGGGATTCGAACCGCTGAGCTACTGACTTTTTGATCAACAAGCTCAACCTCCTAGCCCCTGAGCCACCGCGTCCCCACCTATTGATGATTAGATGTATATAATGTATATAGAAATTATATGGAGGGTAGATCTGAAATATACAATAATGTCATGGCTCTGTTGAATATGTACAATTGTTATAAAAAGAAATTGTAATAAAAATAAAAAAAATTAAAAAAGAAAAGGGAAACGGCTTCCAACCCCCACCCCCACCCACCCCCCAAAAAAGTTCGGTTCAGTGGTGGGATTTTACTGGTTCTACGTGGTTCGGTAGAACCTGTAGCGCTGATGGCAGGAGGCTCCACCCACCTGCCCAGATGTCATCACAGACGCTCTGCGCATGTGAAGAGGTGGTGCTCACGCTCACATTTGCGAACCAGTAGCAACGGTTAAGTGCATACCACTACTGGTCCAATTGCCTCTTGAAAAAGCACCTTTGGGACAACCATGACCTAGATGACTGAGAATCTCCATAGACATCTTGTTTTCATCAGAGCTTATGGCCTGTGGTCAGATATAATTCTACAATGGCAAACAGATAACAGCTGGCACCATACAGCTAAGTTATAATGAAAACATGAGGTGGTGCCATTATGGAGTCCTGCACTAATGAGAACAGTAGGAGTCTAGCATTACAATAGTCTAATGAAAACAGGAAATGGTTGGCATTACATTGGTATAATGAAAACAGGAGGAGGTTGGCAATATTCTGAGACAATGAAGAGGAGGAAAAAAGAGAGTAAGATTTCTGGCCCATCTGAATTTTAATCCATGTTTTATATATATGGCCCATTCAGAGAGCAATTTGAAAACTGGGCCAAAGGAAGGATGATATGCTTTAATTTTTCTGAACACATCAGAGAAATGGAAATGCATGGCTCAAAATAGAAGAGACATAATTTGATTTCCTTTTTTAAATATATATATATATATATATCCCAATTTTGATTAATGCCTACAAAAGGAAAAGCAGGGAGATGCTGTAGAATTTCCATGGTGTTACAAAAAGAGACCTCTTCTTTTAAAAAAAAAAATATTGGTGGGGGAGGGTGGGAGAGAGAAAGAAGGAAGGAAGGAAGGAAGGAATTTCAAAGGTAACAAATTAAATATAACTCTGAACAAACTATTTATGTCCCAACATTAATTAAAACTGCGGAAGGAAGGAAGGAAGGAAGGAAGGAAGGAAGGAAGGAAGGAAGGAAGGAAGGAAGGAAGGAAGGAAGGAAGGAAGGAAGGAAGGAAGGAAGGGAAGGGAAGGGAAGGGAAGGAAGGAAGGAAGGAAGGGAAGAAAGGAAGTGTTCAATTTGCATTTCAACATAAGTCAAATTAAATATAATTGTGTCCTGCATTAATGTGTCCTGCATTAATTAAAACTGTTACTAGAATGAAACATACCTGTGTTTCCCTGAAAATAAGACCCTGTCTTATATTTTTTTTGAACACTGAAATAAGTGCTTGGCCCGATTGGGCTTATTATCAGGGGATGTCTTATTTTGGGGGAAACAGGGTAAATGTACCGGTATTTGTCCTGCCTTTAAAAAGGATATTGGCATCAACAAAGTCCAAGTCAAAACTCTTCCTTAAACTGATGCTAAACAACATTTACATCTCTTGGCCTTTATTGTGCCAAGAGTTCAGGACATTTACAGTCATTGAACTACCCAGATGATTACTGCTGTTTTTTCATTGTCGTTTTAATTGGGAGCTGGAAAATTATTCAAGAGGTCTGGAATTTCTTTGCCTGATTTTCAGCCTAAGATGCCAAGACCTACAGAATAAATGGGCATTTGAGTAACGAAACAGGTGACAGAGTTTTGTAGTCCAATCAGATATCTGGGAACAATCATCTACCAGCTAATAGACACATAACTTGTCAAACTAGGGAATAGGTTAGACGGTGGTGAAAGGGTTAAAAGAGATTAAAGCACAAAATAGACTAGAATAGAATAGACTAATTAGGCTTGACAGAATAGAATAGAATAGAATAGAATAGAATAGAATAGAATAGAATAGAATAGAATAGAATAGAATGTATTGGAATGAAGAATAGAATAGAATAGAATAGAATAGAATAGAATAGAATAGAATAGAATAGAATAGAATAGAATAGAATGTATCAGAATGAAGAATAGTCTAGACTAGACTAGACTACACTGGACTAGACTAGACTAGAATGTATTAGAATGAAGACTAGACTAGACTAGACTAGACTAGACTAGACTAGACTAGACTAGACTAGACTAGACTAGAATAGAATAGAATAGAATAGAATAGAATGATTCTTTACTGGCCAAGTGATTGGACTCACAAGGAATTTGTCTCCGGTGCATAAGCTCTCAGGGTACATACAAGCAACAAGTAATAAATCATGATCATAATCATCATAAAATACATTCATCATAAATCATAAGATACAACACAATGATAGTCATAGGATACTAAATAAACAATCAACGTAGATCATGCAAGGATACTAAATAAAACAATTAATATAACTCCTAAGATACAAGCAACAAAGTTATAGTCATAAAAAGATAAAGAAATAGATAATAGGAAAAATGAGACAGATAATGGTAATTATAGCACAGCATTGACTGGTCAACCAATGAACCTTGTACTAAGAAGAAGATGACAGGAGAGTTTGTTTTGTCTCTTCTACTGAACAAAAGACACCACGGTCAAATCTAGCTTTTCCATCTGCTCGATTTCCTGGAGCTTCCAGAAGAGCTAAATCCAGTGAATCTGCAAAAATTAAAGCATATAAGCAGCCAACATAATAGTACAAGATCACAAGCATGTTGAATAAATCTCTGGAAACGATAACCCAATACACTACATGTTCCCTGCCAAGATAGAGCCTCTAATATATTTACCGATTTAGGCACTGTGGTGATAATGGGATAACATCTGTCACTACAAACAGGAATCCGCAGAGCACATAGCATGCTCCTTCCCTTTCAATGTCTAGATAGGAGAAGGTTCAGAGTTGAACATAGAGCACAATTTAAACCTTGCTTTGGTGTTGCATACAGGTTGAAAATGAGCAAGACTTTAATTCAGGGTGACAGGTTTTTTTTTGCCCAGACATCACTTGCAAAACTTCTCAAAGCTTTAGATAAAAACTTTTGGCCAGTCCATTTATAGTTGGGTGCAGAGGTATTATACAGCCGGTTCAGACCGGTTTGCCCGAACCGGTAGTGGAAATCACAGCTGGGCCTGCCCACCAGCCCTGGCTCCAAGTTGTGCTATTTAGGAACATTTTTCAGACCGGGCGCACGCACAGCAAACCACATGTGCGGAAATCTGGGCGCATGCGTGGATGGGGAGCATGCATGGATGCGCACACTCACATTTGCAAACCGGTAGGGAAAGTAAATGAATACCACCCCTGGTTGGGTGATATAGTGTGGATGTTTGTAAGTCTGATTCAGTGCCTTCAGCCAGGGAGCGGGCAGTACATCTGAATCTGTTTAAGGTACAAATTGTGGAGAGAAAAAGGCTAATTTTGGAGGGCTGGCCAGTTGAGACAAGGACATATTCCCTGCTTGGCATTTGTAAAGAATTCATTCTGCGTGGCATGAACATGTCACAGGCAGAGGTAGGTTTCAAGAGGTTCTGACCCGTTCTGGAGAACTGGTAGCGGAAATTTTGTGTAGTTCACAGAATCGGTAGTAAAAATTCTGACTGGCCCTGCCCCCATCTATTCTCTGCCTCCCAAGTTCCAGCTGATCAGGAGGAAATGGGGATTTTGCAGTAACCTTACCCTGGAGTGGGGAGGGAATGGATATTTTACAGTATCCTTCCCCTGCCACACCCACCAAGCCATGCCACACCCACCAAGCCACACCTACAGAACCGGTAGTAAAAAAAATTGAAACCCACCACTGGTCACAGCCCTGTTGCGAATCATCGGGAAACACACTGTGGCCACCATTTTTCTGGTCTGTGTTAAAACTTGTTTGCCCTGTTTCTTCTATTGTTGTGTCCCCTCCGCATAAGGTACATAAGGCGGTTAAATTTAATTCCGAAATCCTAAAAAAAAAGAAGAAGAAGAAAGGATTGCAGTTGTGATATTGAAGCATTCGCGACTGACAAGTTCTCAGCACCCCCTTTTTTTTTTTTTTGCATCGGTAGCATAACCACAATATGCAATGCTAATTTTAGTGAACCTACCCTTGTTGCGGTGTGCTCTAGGGTCATGGCCCACCCATCTCTGTGATGTTGCTCTTGAGGTTTTACAAATGGACCCCGGCCATGTGGCACAGTTGCTATGATGTCATCCAAACAGCTCTGCGCGCCAGGACAACTTTATAGCACTTCATTCATGGCTTGGTGCCAAAGCAATGTTGCAGATGCTGCTCTGTATCAAAGACTGATATTAAAATATAATCTCTTGTTTGCTTTTATGGGGAAAAAAAAAACACCTCTTGGCATCTTCCTCCGTTTTATGTCTGTAAAAATAACATAAATATCCTCAGCTCCAGGCAAGGAGCATTGCTTAGTTTATAATAGCGGACTAAAAGTAACTTTGAAATCCCTACTCATACTGATAATTCCGTTCTTTTTAACTGCTAGAAATAAAGGCCTCTCCAAACAGTTTTTAGAAGAATTTCCTTAACTTCTGTGCTCACCATTTCATTTTATAGTTTCTGAATATGGGAAACTGGTATTTGCTTGCTGGTTCGTTTATGCCAGGTATACCAAGGGTCTCCAAACTTAGCAACTTTAAGACTTGTGGACTTCAACTGCTAGAATTCCTCTGCCACCATCCCTTGTTTCTCAAGCTATCTTTAACTCTATCCATCCATCCATCCATCCATCCATCCATCCATCCATCCATCCATCCATCTAACCTTCCTTCCTTCCTTCCATCCTTCCATCTATCCACCTTCCTTCCTTCCATCCATCCATCCATTCATCATCCTTCCATCCATTGATCCATCAATCTATTGATCCATCTTTCCATCCATCTAACCATCCTTCCTTCCTTCCTTCCATCCATCCATTCATCATCCTTCCATCCATTGATCCATCGATCTATTGATCCATCTTTCCATCCATCTAACCATCCTTCCTTCCTTCCTTCCTTCCTTCCTTCCTTCCTTCCTTCCTTCCTTCCTTCCATCCATCCATCCATCCATCCATCCATCCATCCATCCACATTTCTACACCAAGGAGTCTTTTCTGAGGTCCACAGGCAGTAAACATAACAGCTATCTTTTGATTTTCTGTGACATTGAAAACTGTGAAGGACTAGTTGATTATGGCTTCTCCTGTTAGACTGGATGAAATTGTGTTGTTCCAGGATGAAGTAAATTGAGATGTGGGATCAACCAATTCTACAGAGGAATTATTGAGTTTGTCATTTGCACCTCTATAACTGTCTGGTTTGGTTCTGCAACCCAACAAGAAAAACACAGACTTCAGAGGATAATTAGAACTGCAGAAAAAATAATTGCTACCAACCTGCCTTCCATTGAGGACCTGTATACTGCACGAATCAAGAAGAGGGCTGTGAAAATATTTGCAGATCCCTCGCATCCTGGACATAAACTGTTTCAACCCCTACCCTCAAAACGACGCTATAGAGCACTGCACACCAGAACAACTAGACACAAGAACAGTTTTTTCCCGAAGGCCATCACTCTGCTAAACAAATAATTCCATCAACACTGTCAGACTATTTACTGAATCTGCACTACTATTAATCATTTCATAGTTCCCATCACCAATCTCTTTCCACTTATGACTGTATGACTATAACTTTTTGCTGGCAATCCTTATCATTTATATTGATATATTGACCATCAATTGTGTTGTAAATGTTGTACCTTGATGAACGTATCTTTTCTTTTATGTACACTGAGAGCATATGCACCAAGACAAATTCCTTGTGTGTCCAATCACACTTGGCCAATAAAAATTCTATTCTATTCTACATCAACAGTCCACTCTTCAACAAGTCCCTTTTTCAACCTACAGATACTACGGGATGGTTTTTCATCCTGATGATCCACCTCATGTTTTTGCAGACTTCCTGAAGTTGTTCAGCAAGAAGACTGAATATGAGACAAATACCTCACAAACACACTTGCACAACCACAATCACAGTCCCAGAAAGAAATATGTATGGGCGATAAGACAGTGAGTGTGTTTATTTCAGGAGAAGAGATACATGAGAAACTTTCCTGATGAAAATGGTGGATCTGTACTTGAGCTACAGTAAATATATTCTAGTCAGGTACAAGTGACTGAACCAGCACTGTGATGCAAATAAGCTAGAGATAATCAAATCACACTTTCTAATCGAGTTCTGCTATGCCAACACTCTTTATTTCTCTCTAGCCAGCAGTTTCCACTTTGTTTTACAATGCTGCAGAATTAGCTTAAAGAATAAATACTTGTGAGCTGATGCTCTCTCTTTTTTCCCCCCTTTATGTCCAATTTATATTTTGAGAAGGCAGTAGAACTCGAAAAAATCTTCCTGCGCTATTTTTACTACCATCTCTGAACTCCAGTCTTGTTTTTGCTAGAAAACTTTGGTCTCTATTTGACGGAAGGGGGGTGGGAAAAAGGAAGAAAAACAACATTTCATTCACTCTAGCCTTTTATCATCTCTTTGAAATGGTTAAAAGAATCTAAAGGAAATGCTTGTTAGATGCTAGTGCCTTTACATAAGAACATTTATGAACGTCGGTGAAATTGATGTACACCTTCTCAAGTCTATATCTCTGCCTTTGGGAGTGTCAGTCGTGGAGTATTTAGGACACAAGTAGAACACGGCTCCTTCCAAGATCAGAGGATGCCCCTTAGTCAGGGTACATTCCAGTGGTGGGATTCAACCGGTTTGCACCATGTTCTGTCCCCCCTCACCTCCGTCCAAGCGATGACTTAATTAGCCGGCACTATCAGCTTTGGCAGCAAACTAGCGAGCCTCTGCCAAGTGACTCTCTTATCTCCCTTGATGCCGATGAGTCACCCAGGAACAAACAGTACTTCAGCTCTAGTTAAGCAGTTGATTTGCCTGCTATGAAGAGGCATAGCAGCCCTCGCTGGTTTTATATCCTGTGGGGTGTGGCTCCATGACTCAGCACTTCCAAGGCCTGCCCCACCCTTGCTTCTGTTGTTCCCACCTCTCCTGCCTATGAAACCTAGGGTCCAGACAGGCCTGATTGCCATCAGCTGGGTCTGGAGGCGTGGCCTGGGGGGGTAAAAGAGTCAGGGGACGGAGGCCTTGTTATCTCCTCCACCCGGCCTGCCTCTGGCTCCTGGAGCTGAGCCAGGGAAGCCGGTACTCCCAAGGTAAGTCCTGATGGCCCTTCCCCCTCACTTTCCAAGTCACTTTCTGACAGGGGGCCTGGCTCGGGGGGCGCAGACACAACACACCATTTCGGCAGAACCGGTTGTTAAAGTTTTGGCTGGCCCCACCCCTCCCCTTCCTGCCTCTTCCAGAAGTCACCCCGTGGCCCCTTTTTGCTCTCAGGAGGCTGCAGGGAGGCCTACTAGGCCCAAAACATGGTCCAGGGGGCCGGTGCCTCCGCCATGACTCGTTTTTTGCTCCCAGGGGGGTGCAGGAGGCCGAGTGCTGCCTGTCATACCCCCTAGCCACACCCACCATGGCCGCACCTAACCAGCCAGTCATTAGGGCAGAGAACCGGTTGTTAAATTATTTAAATCCCATCACTGGCGCATTCACAATTTGTCATCTACTTCTTAATGATTTGGTCTACGGGTACACATAAAAAACATTTAGCTCATTGACCTTACAGAAACAAAATTAAACAGGGTCAGAGCTGGTTAGTGCAAGTGATAGATAGAGAGATAGAAATGTTAGAGATGATGGAGATAGAGATGATGGAGAGAGAAAGAGAGAGAGACAGAGGGAGGGAGGGAGAGGGAGAGAGGGAGAGACAGGGAGAGAGAGAAAGAGGAACAGAGGGAGGGAGAGGGAGGAAGGGAGGGAGAGAGAGGGAGAGAAAATGATGATCCATTTTCAATCGATTCAAGAAAATCCTTCGTCAGAATTTCTGATATTTCATGCAAGAGCATGATCTGCTAAATATGGTTAGATCCCAGTGTGATTTCTAAAATTATACATTAGAAGAGCTGATTATTTAAAAGGGTCTCATTTAAAAGTGGCAACACTTGTATGAATTTGGGCCTAGTAGCTAGGCAGGACTGGCTTGGTCAGTAATTGGATAAGAAATTAAAGGGATCAAACACCTCACAAACCTACATACCAAGTTGGCTACTCAATTCCGTACACTTTTGTAAATCACAATCAGAGAAGAATGGAAGATAGTTCCAAAATCTTTTCTAATGCAGCTAATTTAACATGAAATCATTACTCCTGACAAACCCCGGCTTATTTCTTGCCTTTGCACAACATTTAAACTATATAGAACAGGAAGCAAATGAAACGTATTGTGATTTGAAAGAAAATGTACCTTTTTTTCCCCCCAATTGAGAGAAAAGTAATTTCTAGAAATTCACAAGGCACAAACGACCAGTTGCTAATCAATGAAACAGAAATGAAACAGGCTTTGCCATGGTTTGGCTATTCTATAAACAGCATTTGTTTTATTTTCACACTGCAGAATCAGAAAAAGCCTAGAAACATTTGAAAATACTTAAAATTTTTGAGGAAGGTCTGGAGAACAAATCTAAATGTCAGCGGGCAAGTGGTTGGTAAAGTCAATATTTTGACTTTTCCAAGGCAATTCATTGGCTGGTTTGCTACTTGTTTTAGCAATGATTTATACTTATAAATAGTTAAATGATTAAAACTTATGAATATTTTAATAAAAACCAAACATGGCTAGTTCTTAGCTCTCAAAAAGCACCTGAGGGCAGGACAAGAAGCAATGGATGGAACCTAATCAAGGAGAGAAGCAATCTAGAACTAAGGAGAAATTTCCTGATAGTGAGAACAATTAATCAGTGGAACAATCTACCTCCAGAAGTTATGGGTGCTTCATCACTGGAGGCTTTTAAGAGGTGACTGGACAACCATTTGTCTGAAATGGTCCTGTTTGAGCAGAGGGTTGGACTGGAAGACCTCCAAGGTCCCTGTTGTGGTCCATCAGCAGCCTACAGATCTGGCAATGGAGTCAGACAGCGATGAGGCTGAGGTGAGGCCAGGGCCATCGGGAAGTGAGGTGCGGACTCCAGAACCTCTAGAGTAGTACAGTAGTACTACTCTAGTAGTGAGGCAGAGGAACAGGAGGAGCCTGTTCCTAATGCATGCATGAGAAGCGCTGCTAGAAGGCAAGAGCAGGTCAAGCAGAGAGGACAACTCGGGAGTAGGGCCAAGAGATGATTGGCCCCTCCCATAAGGCTTAAAACAGACCAGCACCAGTGTTTCAGCTTTGCCGGAAAACAATGTTGTAGCTGCGTCTTCTGCTTCGCCTTCTGCTTCATGTATGTCTTTGTTTTTGTGGCTCCTGGACATTTGCCAGGAAGGGCCTTTGGCAGTTTGCCTAATTGGACTAAGGTTTGTGAGATAACTGAAGAATTTGTGTTGGGAGGCATTTGTTTTACTTTGAGTTGAACGATGCTGGGAATGAAGTAATTCCCAGCTGTTCGAATAAAATTTGTTTTCCATGGACTAAGTTTATTACTACCTACTTGGGCCTGGGTCACAACAGTCCCTTCCAACTCTATTATTCTGTTATTTGGCTTAAAATGCATCATATTCTGTTCTTCAATGAAGATATATGGAAGCCATTCAAAGGGCATCTTTGGCAATTAAAAACAGCAACATTGTTGATGAAGATGGATTAAGGCTAATGAATAAAAACACTATAAAAGCATGTACCAGAAGAAAGATACAAGTACTTAAGATTAATCAAAGCTTCTAATTGACTATATCAATACTTGCTCTCTATATAAAACACATCAAAATCAATAAATAAAAAGCAAAATTAAGTGCAAGGAATGTAATTAAGGCCAAAAGCCTTTCGGCTGTGTCAATTATAGATATACTGCACCTATAATTGATTGGATATTACCTGAATCAGATACGTTTGATAACAAAACAAGAAAAGAAATGAGCATGAAGCATATTTTCCACCAGAAGTAAAGGTTGAAGGGATTATTACAAAAAAAGCAAACAGTGAAGGAAGAGAAATAGTCTAGTGATTATATCAGGCATAAGAAAGAACTAATACTGGTGGAAATTAATAATGATTAAATGCTGAAGATAACCGAAATAGAAGGAGATTTCAAAAAAAGGAAGCGACTGAAGGAAAGCCAAATTCATGCCTGAAAATCTAAATGTCTTTGTGGCTGATATATCCATGATACTGCAGAAAAATCTGATCAAAACTGATTGAAAAGCGGGAAGGAGAAAGAAAGAAAGAAAGAAAGAAAGAAAGAAAGAAAGAAAGAAAGAAAGAAAGAAAGAAAGAAAGAAAGAAAGAAAGAAAGAAAGAAAGATCTATAGGGCTTGGACCTTCCCTACATAGGCCATTGATATCTCTCTCTGTTTCTAGGCTTACGGTTAGGATTTAAATGCCCAGTTAAAAAAGACTAGTGATATTTGCGGGATGAATAAATTTATAATAATAATAATAATAATTCTAAAGCTTCATGTGAGATGGGAGATAAAGCTGATATGTGCAGAAGAAAGTACTAGCAATTTTGTACTTATTTGAGCGTGAGATCGTGCTCATAATTTAATCAGGCTCAGAGCACTTATTTTCTTCTGAAGTTTAACAAACTCTGGTTACACACAGAATCACATCACAGAGCTACGTCAAGGGTTCTACGCCTAATGTCCAGAAATACGATCAGGTACAGGTAGTCCCCGACTTAGGACCACAACTGAAATTTCCAATTTGCTAAGTCAGATAGTTGTTGAGGGAGTTTTGCTCCATTTTACGACCTTTCTTTCCACCCTTGTTAAAGCTTCCCCATTGACTTTGCTTGTCAGCAGGTCGCAAAAGGAGATCACGTGACCCCGGGAAACTGCAACCGTCATAAATATGAGTCAGTTGCCTAGCATCTGAATTTTGATCACGTGAACATAGGGAGGCTGCAATCGTCTTCAGTGTTAAAAAAAAAATGGTTTTTTTCAATGTCATCGTAATTGTTGTGTCCTGTTGGCTGCTGGCCCCCTCCAGCAGTCAAATCAGAGAAGGAAGAGGCGTGGGAGTCAAGGTCAGCATTAAGAGCTCGGAGAGGGAATGGAGCTGTCAGAGAGAGAGAGAGAGAGAGAGAGACAGAGCCTGGGCCATCTGTCAGCCCTCAGTTGGAGTGCCAACAGCCTCCAAGTCTGGAGGTGGCTGATGAGGAAGAGGAGGAGCAGCTGGGTCCAGTGCCTGACATGCAAATGCGCAGAAGGCAGAGGAGAGGAGAGCAGTGGAAATCTATGGGCCGGTCCTGGGGATGGAAGAACCACCACTGCTAGCAAAACCCCACCCTAGCTCTGGGAATAAAAGGCAGGGGACGGAGATGAATAGATGTGGCGGACAACTATTCATCTCTCTGACGGATGAACTTGTTAGCCTGCGGTGAGAGAGATTTATTTTTTTTTGTCAGGGGTGCTGGCGCTCCTAATAAAGGAATCATTGATTTAAACACAGAGAGTTTGCTGTGTTTAGTGAGCTGGGTCAGAACAGTAACTTTGAAGGTCACTAAATGAATTGTTATAACTCGAAGACTATCTGTACACCATCTCGAGGGCACTGCTATCTAACGGCTAAATGATCTAGTTATCCAGCCATGTGTTTAGTCCCTCACGCATAATTTAATTTTATTCATAATTTATTCATCACTCGTACTGTGTGTTTTTAAAGAAATTCACTGCTCTGGTGTTTTATATAGCCTGATACACAATTTATATGTCGTTTCTGTCAATTTTCATGCACTAATGCTGTTTTTTCTTTGGCCGCATGAAATAAGAAGTTCCTCATAGGGTTATTGTTGTGAAAAGCGAATGAAACAAGAAAATAAAAGTAACCCTACCTTACCTAAATTAACCTGTAATTTATATTCATGCATTGGTAAATATAAGTCAGACTCTGTTTACCAAGGGCAAAAGATTCATTTATCCACATTGTTGGAAGATAACTTATGGAGTTGGTTTTTTAAAAAAGATATATACACATAGTACTCAATTTATGACCAGAATTGAGATCAGAATTTTCATTGCTAAGCAGGGCCAAATTAGTGAGTTGTGCCTGATTTTATGACTTTTTTTTTTTGCCATGGTTGTTATGTGGCTCATGAGGTTGTTAAGTGAATCTAGATTCTCCCTTTGGCTTTGCTTGTCAGAAATTGACTGGGAAGGTTGCAACAACATGTGTTGTGGTCTGCCGGCAGCCTGCGGACCTGGCAGTGCAGTCGGATAGTGAGGAGGCTGGGGAGGACAATGGGCCAGTCCTGGAGTCAGGGGAAGGCCCGGACGAGGGCTATGTGTCGGAGGCAGAGATGGGCCCTGGGCCAACTGGGAGTGATGTGCGGACTCCAGAGCCTTCAGAGGTGGACAGCAGAGAGGCAGAGGAACAGGAGAAGCCTGTTCCTAGTGCACACATGAGAAGAGCTGCCAGAAGGCAAGAGCAGCTGAAGCAAAAAGGACAACTCGGGGTATGGCCAGGAGATGATTGGCCTCTTCCATAAGGCTTAAAAGAGCGGCAACGAGCCATTGGGTTCTTTGTGGAAAAGCAATGTTGAATTCCATTGCTTCTTGTCAGTGTCTCTTGAACTTTGTGGGGGTTTTGCCAAGAAAAGCCTTTGGCAGGTTGCCAAAGACAACAAAAGTTGGTGAAAAGGCCGAAGGAGTGTTTATAAAAAATTTGTTATGGACTAAGCTGAGAATGAATTAATTCTCAGCTGTTTTAATAAAATAAATTTGTTCATGACTGAATTGTGTTTGGTAATCACTACTTGGGCCTCGGTCACAACACCATGAAACTAGAACAGGGGTTTCCCAACCCTTAGTCCATGAACCGGCACCAGTCCGCGGCATGCCATAAACCAGGCTGCACAAACAAGCAAAGCCCCATCCACGGGATGCAGGAAGCACACAAAACCACTCCTCCTCCAGTCCGCAGAAAAACTCCCCTCCATGGAATTGATCCCTGGTGTCAGCCCCGTATCCATTTTTCCCCCTGGCACCTTCAGGGCTGCCACGGCAGAGATGAGTCGAGCTGTGGGAACAGGAAGTGGGAGGAGGAAATTGCTGGGGGATTGTAGCCAAAATAAAATTCTTTCTTCTGAGAACCAAGGACTTTTCCACCAGGTGCAAGGAAGTGGGAATATGAGACCAAGTTACCCTTGAACTGTGACCTGATTGGACCACGTGATGGACTATGTGGGCAGGAAAAAGAAAACTTTACTTTTAACTAGAGGGAAACCCAACGGGAGTTTAAGAGTCGGGTTTCCCCAGATGTGCCAATATGACATGCCTAATAAATCTATACTTCAAGGAACATGCCTGCCTTGGAGTTTTGATCCCATTGGGTGTATTACTTAGAACCCTGACACCTGGTTCCCAAAAGGTTGTGGGACCACTGCACTAAAATGTTGGAACCATTGTATATACATGCTGGTTGCTAACTGCCCAAATTTGATTACGTAACTATGGGGATGCTATAAAAATTGTAATTGCAAGGACCAGTTGCAAGACACTTTTATTTTCCAGTGGTGTTGTAACTTTGAATCATCACTAAACAAGAGGAGTATCTTTAATTCACATGTATGAAAAAGGGCAGTTGGCTTTTTCACATACATGAAATGTGCGTGTATGTCTGTGTGTATATATTCCTATGGGTCCTTATCCACAGTTTGTTTTAATTTGCCATTGTTGTGGGTGAAATGGGAGTCCTACAAATAACAAGGGCCTCGATTTCCAGGAAGAAAAGTGGGATATGACTCTACCGTCATAAATAAATACATTCAATTTTAAGCTACAGTAATCAAAGAGTAGGGTATTAATGCAGAACAAATGCAGCAGCTTTAAATCTGGAGTGAAGTTTAGATAGGCAGAATAATGAGACTATAAATGTTACATTCTCCCATTTTCATACTTCAGTATTCCTGCCAAACTGTTCACTTGAACGCAGCAGGCAGAAAGAAAACAGCGCATTTTCACGATACAATTAATTCAGCGGGAAAATTACTTGACACCTACCCATCCTCACCCGCCAAAGTTTAATTGTGTCTCTGGAACAGTCAATTAATTGGGTTAGGATATTCAAATGACACTGCATCCAAGTTTAAGTGTCTTCTGTGAATGGGGGCAGAATCAGTAAGAAAGCTGGTTTCAAACTCAAGTACTGTTATTGTTACTGACCACTGTGCAGTGGTGTAATCCCAATTTTTTAATTACCAGTTCTGTGGGCATGGCTTGGTGGGCGTGATGTGGCTTGGTGGGCATGGCAGGGGAAGGATACTGCAAAATCTCCATTCCCACCACACTCTGGGGCCAGGCAGAGGTGGTGTTTGCTGGTTCTCTGAACTGCTCAAAATTTCCGCTACCGGTTCTCCAGAACCTGTCAGAACCTGCTGGATTTCACTCCTGCCACTGTGTTTGATCACTTAATAATAGAATAGAATAGAATAGAATAGAATTTTATTGGCCAAGTGTGATTGGACACACAAGGAATTTGTCTTGGTGCATATGCTCTCAGTGTACATAAAAGAAAAGATACGTTCATCAAGGTAATAATAACAGAGTTGGAAGGGACCTTGGAGGTCTTCTAGTCCAACCCCCTGCCCAGGCAGGAAACCCTACACCATTTCAGACAAATGGTTATCCAACATTTTCTTAAAAATTTCCAGTGTTGGAGCATTCACAACTTCTGCGGGCAAGTTGTTCCACTGGTTAATTGTTCTAACTGTCAGGAAATTTCTCCTTAGTTCTAACTTGTATACCTCCTTGATTAGTTTCCACCCATTGCTTCTTGTTCTACCCTCAGGTGCTTTGTGGCAGCCCCTGAGATATTGGAACACTGCTATCATGTCTCCCCTAGTCCTTCTTTTCATTAAACTAGACATACCGAGTTCCTGCAACCGATCTTCATATGATTTAGCCTCCAGTCCCCTAATCATCTTTGTTGCTCTTCTCTGCACTCTTTCTAGAGTCTCAACATCTTTTTTACATTGTGGCGACCAAAACTAAATGCAATATTCCAAGTGTGGCCTTACCAAGGCATTATAAAGTGGTATTGACACTTCACATGATCTTCCTTTGCTATTGGTGGATTGATGGGAGATCAGTTCACTATGAAGGATGAGTCAAAGGGCCTCTACCTTTGGTTAGATAGCTGTTCTTGTTTTGCAACCCAAAATCTGTTCTAGCACCATCAATCTTTAGCAAGTTGTTATTGTTCTGACCTAGGCTTCCTTAGAAAGTATACAGCACAATCTTAGTCCCGACAAACCTCTTTAATTCACACAGCTGAAAATTATTGTCATTCCCAGTCTGAAAGGCTTCTCAAACAGTCTTTCAGGGGAGTATTTGCAAACCCAACTTATCTCCCTTGGAATGCTGCCAGAGAACTAATTGCCACACGCAAGGCAAGGCCAAACTTAGCACAGAGTCAAACAGAACTTTTCCAGAGCTTTTACCGACCAGATGAACTAATTGCTTCCTGCAAAAGCACACATCCCGTTTGCTTCTCTTTTATATCTTATGGGAGGGGCCAATCATCTCCAAGCCTTACTCCCAAGTCGACCCTGTTTTCTTTTTTCTTTTTTTCAAATATTTTTATTAAACATTTTTCGAAAAACAAAAAAAGAATCTTTAAACAATAATTTATTTCCAACAAGTTTGCAACAATTAAACATTTCTTACTTGTCCTTTATACATAAAAGTCTAATATTAATTTAATTTACATACAGTATATACATATAAATAACAGTGTACCCAATTTCATTTCTACAAACTACATTTCTTGTGTTTCCTCTTATTTGTTGTTACATTTCTACTCCTATATCCTTTATATATCCTGTTTTCTTAATTGTTCCTGTCTTCTGACAGCTCTGCACACGCGCACACTAGAAACAGGCAGACTCCGGAGATTCCAGAGGCAGCAAAGAACTACCATTTGGCCTTGGCCCTTTCTCTGCCTCCGACTTAGAGCCCTCGTCCGAGCCTTCCCCAAACTCCAGGACTGGCCCATGTTCCTCCCCAACCTCTTCACTGTCTGACCCTGCTGCCAGCTTTGCTGGCCACTGGCCAGCCACAACAGTTACCTAACAAGAGTAAACCGATAAATGGAATCAGAGCTGTGATTGGTACTATGGAAGAGTAAAAAGATATGTGCGTACAACAGCGCGAACAACCGAGACAGCTCCAGTCAAAATAAAATGGTAGTTGTTAAGAGTTAATAAAAGCAGTGGCTTTTTTTCTATTGATCCATCCAACAGCATTGGTGGGGCAGAACTGTGTCTATGAATCTGGAAATGTGCATGCAATATTTTCAGAAATGGAGCAGATCCAACCCTTTGACAAGATACAAGGAATTATGCTATTATGCTACTGGCCAAGATAATTTCTTGACTAGTAGAATGTTTTATAATTCAGTTTTTCCACTTAGTGCCTCTTGGTTTGTGCTGGAAGAAGAGGTGGGATTTAATTCACCCTATCATGAAGGTCTTAAACTGGGGAGGCTGTTTTACCAGCATGTAAAAAGAACTTCTTGCTCATCTGCTATTGCTGTTGACTGAGCTAATAATACTTCTACTACTACTATTATTACTATAGTAGTAGTTTCCCTGAAACTATGACCTACTCAGAAAGTAAGCCCTAGCTTGATTTTTACATGTGCGCCCGATATAAGCCCTCCCCTCCCCAAATAAGCACTATTTAAGACTCCACCCACTCCAGGTAAAAATTAAGCTAGGGTGGGGATTTGGGGTTAGAGCTGCCCTACTACTTACCTTCGGATAGTTGCAGGCAGGCCTCGCAAAATCGGCCCATTTCTTCTGCTGCAGCCGGAATTCCTGAAGGCCTCTGTAGCTGATAACAGAGCTCCGGATCGATCCAAAGCTCTGTTATCAGCTTCAGGAAAGCCTTGCTGGCTGCAGAAGAAATGAGTCAAGTTGTGTGAGGTTGGCTGCAACTATCCGAAGCTGAAGACGTTGCCTGCAGTGAAAAGGAGGCCAAGGTAATATGCGCAACTGAGGTGAATCAGTGGATGACATCCTCCCCCGAAAATAAGAGCTTTTCTGACTTTTTTGGTGGCAAAAAAAATATATAAGACAGTGTCTTATTTTTGGGGAAACACAATCCTACTACTATTACTACTACTACTACTACTACTGTCATGTCAGGAGCAATGAAGTGCTTCCAGGTTGAAAGAAAGGGATGGAACATCACTATTGCCTGGGGAATGCCCAGTTGGGGTCCCCTTTCATGACCCTGTTAAGATGCCCACCATAGTGGTACCCATCTATCTATTCACCCACATTCGAACTGCTGGGTCAGAAGGAGCTGGAGTGTGTGATGGGAGCTTACCCCATCCTGAGGCAGTAACCGGATCTTGAATGAGAGCCTACCGATCGTCAGCCCAGCCTCCTAACTTCGGGAGCCACTGCACTCCTTACAGCTGCAGTTAATGTCAAGGTGAAACTTGAGTCTTTAAAAACATTCTTCTGGAAGCGAAGCCAACATTCTTCTTATTAAAAAATGGTTATTTAGCATTACTGCAATGCTCTCTACATAGGGCTCTCCTTGAAGAGCACCAGGAGGCTCCAACTGGTGCAGAATGTGGCTGCGCAGGGGATAGAGGGAGCATCTCGTAGCTCCCATATAACACCTCTCCTGCGCAGACTGCATTGGTTGCCAGTGGTCTTTCGAGTGCGATTCAAGGTTTTGGTCATCACCTTTAAAGCGCTCCATGGCATGGGACCGGGATATTTACGGGACCGCCTACTGCCACCAGTAGCCTCCCATCGACCTGTGCACTCTCACAGGGAGGGCCTCCTTAGGGTGCCGTTGGCCAAACAATGTCGGCTGGCGGCCCCCAGGGGAAGAGCGTTCTCTGTGGGGGCTCCTGCCCTGTGGAATGAACTACCCGTGGGGCTACGCTTACTCCCCGATCTCCGGACCTTTAAGCGCGAGCTCAAGACTTTTTTCTTTCATTAAGCAGGGCTGGCCTAATGATAATTTTAATTGAGGGTTTTTAGTGGGGCTATTTTATAATTTTATAATTTTATCTTCTTATTTTAAATTCTTGGCTTATGGAATTGGATTTTTAAATATATATTGTATTTTAATTCTTTTGTACATCTGTTTTATTTATGCTGTACACTGCCCTGAGTCTTCGGAGAAGGGCGGTATATAAATTTAAATAAATAAATAAAAAAAAATAAAAAAATAAAAAAAAGTCAAGGTTTCTGAGAGAGAAACCAAGCTGGGCCTGGAAGGGCAAAATTGACTTGTCTTCTTCCTCTTTGAAAGGCTCATGATGTTGAGAATGCAGAACTAATCTATTAGGACATGCAAACTGTCAAACTTGTTTCAATAACAAATTTCCTCCAGAGAACTGTGAATAAGTAATATTATCCAAACCAACTAAACATTGAAATGAACCGAAACTACCAGAACAATTTGAGAAATGACCATCTTCAACCGGAAAAAATATTGAAGACATGGTCTTACTTGAACAGTTCCAAATCTATCATAAATTAATGAGAGCACATTATTAATAGGACATCTATCAACCATGTTTCACAAAGCTGGTAAGTGGGAGTATGCTAAAATGCTATATATATATATTAGCTAGAAATCCAATTCAGTTATAGTAATGCTATAAACTCTTATCTTTGCAGATAAGAGGAGAAAACCTGTGGTGTCACTGTGATTCAAAAGTCAGGTGTGCAACTAACTTGAACCTCAACTTGAACTAACTTAAGACTAGGCCAGAGGTCAGCAACCGTAAACATTCAAAGAGCCACAAAGAATCTAACCAGAAGCCCCCCGTTCAATTCTGGAGCCGACCGGAAGTCCGGTTCCCCCACCTTAGAGTCACCTACTAGCACGGTGTCCTTTTCCCTCTGCTGACCAGAAATCCAGTCCTCCCACCATAGACGTGTTGTTTCATGTTGTTTCAGTTACAACATGTGGAGGAAGACGCTAGCACAGCGTCTTCCTCCACATGTTGTAACTGAAAGCCCTATCAATTGTGGAGCTGACCTGCGACAGGGAGCCACAGCAGAGGGATGAAAGAGCCACATTCAGCTCCAGAGCTGCAGGTTGCTGACCCCTGGACTAGGTGAATGACTCAATTGTTCTTAGTTGCAGCTACGCAGAGATTTGGATTTGAAGGGGAAAATCTGATTTGGAGTCCCAATGGTGCTTTTTTTTCAAGAGGCAACTGGACTTTCTGGTTTTTCTTTGAAGATGTTTCACTTCTCATCCAAGAGGCTTCTTCAGCTCTGACTAGATGGTGGGGGAATGGAAGGATTGATACTCCTTGCAGACAGCTGGTCATTTGCATTCTTTTAGAGAGTCATTGAGGCCACCTGAAGGTTTATTTATTTTATTTATTTTGTCACAACAGTATATATAAGCATAAGCATGAAATAACTATACGATATATAAGCATACATATATAAGCATAAGTATGTAATAACTATATGAATTGGATACAATGAATGGGAACGTTAGGACAGGAACGGTAGGCACGCTTGTGCTCTTATGCACGCCCCTTACAAACCTCTTAGGAATGGGGTGAGGTCAATAGTAGACAGTTTTTGGTTGAAGCTTTGGGGATTTTGGGAAGAGACCACAGAGTCAGGTAGTGTGTTCCAAGTATTAACAACTCTGTTACTGAAGTCATATTTTCTGCAGTCAAGATTGGAGCGGTTAATATTAAGTTATAGGGCCATAATAGCTCAGGCTGTTAGAAGCCTGTTATTAGAACACAGTAGCCTGCAATTACTGCAGGTTCAAGCCCGGCCCGAAGTTGACTCAGCCTTCCATCCTTTATAAGGTAGGTAAAATGAGGACCCAGATTGTTGGGGGGGGGCAATAAGTTGACTTTGTAAATATACAAATAGAATGAGACTATTGCCTTATACACCGTAAGCCGCCCTGAGTCTTTGGAGAAGGGCGGGATATAAATGTAAATAAAAAAAATAAAATAAAAAAAGTTTAAATCTATTGTGTGCTCTTATATTGTTACAATTGAAGCTGAAGTAGTCTTCGACAGGAAGGACATTGTAGCAGATGATTCTATGAGTTAAACTATGAGTTTATCTGTGTCCTCAGGGTCACCTGAGTGGTGCAAATGGGTTGTGGAGCCTTCTTGAAACTGTTGATGTGGAGCACACACATGTGGCATCTCTTGGCAACCTTTTAAAGCCGCTGCATCTGGGTTTGTATGACTGCCTTCTCTCTTGATGCATAATCCAAGGGAAAGGATGCTATTGATGTAGGGGGGAAAAATGGCCTTTTTTTCAAAGTTGAAAAAAAATCCAGGCAGATCTTTATCACATTATTAAACACATCATTTCACAATGCCAGGTGTGAGCGCATGTTTTTCCTGGGCCTTTTATTTTATTTTATTTTAATAGAAGAGAATTTTTTTTCCCCCTCTTGAAAGTAAAATCACCGAAAGAATATTATTTTAATAGGATTTTTACAAATGATATAGCATATACGACGACTTCTAGCCTGGTTTTGAAGATAAAGGAATGACCTATGTTCAGATTATTTTCAAAATTAGTTGAAATTAGTTTGTGCAGAAAGAGCTCTTGATTACATCTGATTCCTGTCTGGTGGTTACATATTTTTTTTTTAAAAAAAGTAGCACCTGATGGTTATAACAGAATGTGAATGAGTATAACAGTGCAATTATTTTGGGGAAGATGGAGGAACTCCGTCAAGATTAAAAAAAATATGTACTTAATAGACATATTCCCTCCTCTTTCACTTTCAAGGTCTAGGCAAAGATGAAAAGTGATATTGTTGCAAAAGTACATTGAGTGAGAGGAATATTAAATAGGAGCTGGGAAATCAAAACTCGTAGGGCAGCCGAAGCTGCGGAAAAGATTAAAGATGGACTCGTTTTGTACAGAGAAGCAATCTTCAGATTCAACCCAAAATGTATTAGTTTGGAAAATAAGATATCATTCTGTTGTACAGAAGAAGAAGAAGAAATCATTAAGGAGCGTGTGAAATGAAGGTTATGCGCAGTGCTATGTGGAAAAAGAGGGTAGAGGTTGGAGAAAGAATATGTCATGTCCCACTGCCTCTCCGACAACCGGGTCAAGGAAGTCCGTATCAAGCGTGGCAACGAAGTCTCTGCAGCTTTGCCAAATTTCTTCCAGGTTTCTCAGGGCAGGCAGGAGCCAAGTTGTGACTTCAGCAAACTAGATGAGACTTTGCTTGACTCAAGGTTGGAATGCCAAAAGCAGGTCCTTTATATAGGCTGTGGGGTGTGGCTCCATGACTCAGCATTTATCCAGGCCTGCCCCTCCCTTCCTTCTGCTGGCGTCGCCTCTCAGATCTCCGGAAGCGAGGATCCTTCTACTGTGAATTCTCTTCAGCTGGATCTGCTGTCGGTAATTCCAGCACATGGCTGGCTCCCTGCTCACACACTGTAGGAGTGAGGTTTGTTTGTTCATTCCTGACATCTTGTCTGGGCATGGGGCCAGGGTTGGGGGCTGGAGGCATGACAGGCCATTCATCTTCATTATCAGACTCGGAGTCTGATAGCAGGCCCGGGTGTAGATGGGAGGGGCCCGGCTGAGGAGAGGAGGAAGGACGAGGCACAACAGAATGAATTGGATAGACCCCAGAATATTAAGCAACATTGCCAGAAAGGCATTAAGAGTTGTTAACCTAATCTTGTGTAGCTTCTTCTCTGATAATATTGTACTACTAACTAGGAGTAGAGGACTCTTCTCGTAAACTATCTCTGGACTCTCTCAATTGTATTTATGTCCGATATGCAGTGTGGGTTCCAGACAGATGAGTTGTATTCAAGAATAGGTCTAGCAAATGTTTTGTATGCTCTGGTTAGTAGTGTAGAGTTTTTGGAAAAGAAGCTACGCAAAATTAGGTTTACAACTCTTACTTTTTAAAATAAATGGCAGAAGGGTTTAAATTTCTTGAGCTTCTCCTTCTGGTTTTTCCTCATCAACTTCTTTCTCGCTACTCAATTATCTCCTGCCTGCTGCAGAAATGAATTGTCTACATCAATTAAGGACTGAATCTTTTCCTTGCTTTGTTAGGATCTGCCGGTCTGGACAGTCAGCAATTAAACCTAGCTCCTGAAATACTACTCTTTATACCACTATACCAGTGGTAGAATGCTGCCAGCTTAACAACCGGTTCGGTGAGCGCACGCTTTGGGTGTGCACATGCGCTTTGCATGCGTGCCTAAGGCACTTGTGTGCAGCGCTGAAAATGGGGCATTTAGAAGCTCAGCTGCTTACCTTCCAAGTCAGCAACAGTAAGTAGAACAGCGGGGGGGAGCGGAATCAGTTGTGCCACGTGATTGACATGAGCTACAATGTAGCAAAAAAAAAAAAGGACATGATAGAGCAGGGATAGGTGGGTGGGGCTAACTGATCATCGGCGCTACCGGTTCACCCGAACCTGGCTGAACTGGCTGAATTCTACCTCTCAACTGAGGTGAGCGGTAGGTGATAAAGAAGAATATCACCTAAAATACCATTTCAGTGCCATCCGCTAAGTCTCAGAAGTAATACCAGATTTTAAGGAGTGTTGCTGTAATTTGTCCTCTAGTGAAAGGATTACATACATGGTTAAAAAGGTAAACCGCTCCAAACTCGATTGCAGAAAATATGACTTCAGCAACAGAATGGTCAGTGCCTGGAATGCACTACCTGACTCTGTAATTTCTTCCCCAAACCCCCAAAACTTTAAGCTTAAACTGTTTACTGTTGACCTCTCCCCATTCCTAAGAGGTCTGTAAGGGGCATGAATAAGTGCACCTGTGTGCCTACCATCCCTGTCCTAATATTCCTTTTTACTTACTCTTTTCATGTATCCAAATTATGTTTATATTTTTACCTGTTACCTTATATATGATTGACAAAATAAATAAATAAATAAAATAAATCTAAGATACCTCCCTGGCCCCTGCTGTCAGGCCTGGAAGCCATCTTTCTACTGCGGGAAAATAGGAGGAGGGGGATTGTATGGCGTATGGGAGATATAAAGTCAAAATAACATTCCTTTCTCAGAGAGTCAAGGACGCCTTGCTCTGGCACCTGAAGTCTGGGCAGATGATGGGAGGTATCTCCAGTTGGGATGGTGCATTGATTGGGCCATGTGATGGACATGTAAGTGTAGGGGAAGGGACTTGAACTTTCACTTGGGTGGGGAAAACCTGGAAACTTTCAGATTCGGGTTTTCCCAGATGTGCCAATATGACACCACTAATAAAATGGAACCTTGAGGAATCTCGAGCCTCGGAGTCTTTTGCTGGGGTTGTTATTTGAAACCCTGACATTAACCCAAATGTTTGACAGGACCCAGGGGATGCTAGCCTATTTCCTCAGCTGGGTATCTTATGTCTTTCCTTACCACCCTAAAGAGGGTTGAGAAGAATATGTCCAACTATAAAAGAGAATATTTAAATCTCAGGATTGAAATGAGGAGTCCTTGGTGCTCTGTGCAACTAAGCTCAGAAAGGACCAAGGACCCCCTCATGTTCTCATCGCATTCACCCCTGGAGCATTTAAAAATGATCAGGCATAGAGATGCCCCATCAACGCTTGCAACAGAATTGGCAAAAAGGATCATCCATGGGAGAAGAATGAGCAAGTAGCTAAAGCAATGAATGATCATCTTCCTTCCCATCTTCTACCTTGCCAGAAGTCAATGCTTCTAAAACCAGAATATCCTTTGGTGCGGTCCATCAGAAAGAGAAAAGAAGATGTCCTCAACAAAAGAAGAGACTAGGGTGTCCTCTACACCAGTACAAAACATCATCCTCAAAGAGTGGGATCAAAAGTTGAATCCCAACTGCCAAAAGACCACCTCAAATTTGTCCCATAGGCTAACCGCACATAATCATGCTTTCCTCTTTCTGGTTTAAGTTCTCTTGAGTAAAGAATGCTTCTAGTATTCTCAGATCTCTTTCTTTGAGCACACACTGCAATCTCTCTTTTTCCTACCTCATGCCACTTTTTTTTATTTTATTTTGTCACAACATTATATATAAGCACATACAATGAAAGGAAACAATAGGACAGGAACGGTATGCACTTTTGTGCACTTATGTACGCCCCTTATAATCCTCTTAGGAATGAGGTGAGGTCAATGGTAGACAGTTTTTGGTTAAAGCTTTTGGGAGTTTGAGAAGAGACCACAGAGTCAGGTAGTGTATTCCAAGCATTAACAACTCTGTTACAAAAGTCATATTTTCTGCAATCAAGATTGAAGTGGTTAACATTAAGTTTGAATCTATTGTTTGCTCTTGTATTATTGCGACTGAGGCTGAAGTAGTCTTTAATAGGAAGGACATTGCAATAGATGATTCTCTGTGTTAAACACAGGTCTTGTCGGAGTCGGTGGAGTTCTAAGTTTTCTAATCCCAGGATTTCAAGTCTGGTGGTATAAGGTATTTTGTTGTTTACAGAGGAGCGGAGAACTCTTCTTGTAAAATATTTCTGGACTCGTTCAATTGTGTTGATGTCAGAGATGTGGTATGGGTTCCAGACAGGTGAGTTGTATTCAAGAATAGGTCTAGCAAATGTTTTGTATGCTCTGGTTAGTAGTGTAGAGTTTTTGGAAAAGAAGCTACGCAAAATTAGGTTTACAACTCTTACTTTTTAAAATAAATGGCAGAAGGGTTTAAATTTCTTGAGCTTCTCCTTCTGGTTTTTCCTCATCAACTTCTTTCTCGCTACTCAATTATCTCCTGCCTGCTGCAGAAATGAATTGTCTACATCAATTAAGGACTGAATCTTTTCCTTGTTTTGTTAGGATCTGCCGGTCTGGAAAGTCAGCAATAAAACCTAGCTCCTGAAATACTACTCTTTATACCACTATACCAGTGGTAGAATGCTGCCAGCTTAACAACCGGTTCGGTGAGCGCACGCTTTGGGTGTGCACATGCGCTTTGCATGCATGCCTAAGGCACTTGTGTGCAGCACTGAAAATGGAGCATTTAGAAGCTCAGCTGCTTACCTTCCAAGTCAGCAACAGTAAGTAGAACAGCGGGGGGGAGTGGAATCAGTTGTGCCACGTGATTGACATGAGCTACAATGTAGCAAAAAAAAAAAGGACAGGATAGAGCAGGGATGGGTGGGTGGGGCTAACTGATCATCGGCGCTACCGGTTCACCCGAACCTGGCTGAACTGGCTGAATTCTACCTCTCAACTGAGGTGAGCGGTAGGTGATAAAGAAGAATATCACCTAAAATACCATTTCAGTGCCATCCGCTAAGTCTCAGAAGTAATACCAGATTTTAAGGAGTGTTGCTGTAATTTGTCCTCTAGTGAAAGGATTACATACATGGTTAAAAAAGGCTGAGATGGTCAGCCAGTTCCAGGCCATGATGCAGTCCCACTGGAACAAGGCCATCCGGCTCTTCGCCACCAGCGGCTCTTCCCCCCCACCAGCCTTCGCCCAAAGCCCCACACCAGGAGGCTGAAGCAAACCCCAAGTCAGAATTTCTGCCCCCGCTGCCCCACACAAGAAGACCCTGAAGGGGGAGACTCTGGAGCAACGCAAACATTCATTGCACATGTCTGTCCCAGGGACCATAGTTTCAGGATCCCTGATTTAGTGCAATTTTAAAAATGCAAATAATTTTTTTGGGGACCACCAAAAATTTCTCACAGACCACCAGTGGTCCCTGGACCACCAGTTGGTGACCGCTGCCCTAAAGGCAAGTTGGGATTTTTCAAAGAGTGGGGAAATTATTTTATTCAATGTGAAGAAAATCTCTCTTCCATCAGCCAGCTCAGTATGTTCCTCTACCATGTATGATGTCTGTTCTGGCAAAAGAAAGTTGACCATCAGAGACAAGTTAAAAAAATGATGGTAATGATTTCAAAAGTAGCTGCAGAGCACAGAGAAGAATGGGGTGGAAAGAAACAGGGAAAGGAAAACCTTGAAAGGCAACTCCAGTCTCCATCACAGTCTGCTTTCTTGGTTTTGAAGAAGAAATATCTTAACTCGCTATCCACCAAGAAAGTCCCAAGATAATGTAGATAATGCAGAGCAGTGGAATAACAGCAAAAGAGAACACAAACATGACCTGATTTTTCAAGCAGACCAAGGAAAGTATGACTGATTACATACCTCCTCAAATGCAGGAGAGAACCAGGAGGAACTTTTGCTTGAGACATTGGTCATGTATGAAGTCTACTCTATCATGCCCGCCCAAGATATGGCTTCCACTGATTTGATCAAAAGGTCCTCCATCTGGCCTCAGACACACAGGCATCAGAGGAGAGAAGAAGACAGGGCAGATCTGTCAGAACGTGCATCAGTCCAGGGGCAAATACAGCCAACAGTGGTTTGTATCAAATAGTGGTTTTTATCTACAACAGGAAAATAGGAATGCTATACATACACATGCTACAGCAGTATCTAAACAAACAGCAATTACATCAGGGAAGAAACTCGATGAACCAACAAACTCTCCTGCAGGGCCTCTTCTTGTTATACAGGCTCTTAAAGGGATAACAGCCAAAGACCCTGCTGACTCATTCTGTCATGTCCCCCTCCCCCTCCGACGGCCGGGTCTGGGAAGTCTGTATCAAGCATGGCCACGAAGCCTCTGCAGCTTTGCCAAATTCCTGTCAGAGTTCTCAGGGCAGGCAGGAATCCAAGATGTGACTTCAGCAAACCAGATGAGACTTTGCTTGATTCAAATTGCTTGATTCAAGCTGGTCTTTTATATAGGCCATGGGGTGTGGCTCCATGACTCAGCACTTATCCAGGCCTGCCCCTCCCTTCCTTTTGCTGACATCGCCTCTCCATTCTCCGGAAGTGGGGATCCATCCAATGTGACTTTCCGTCCTCCTGATCTGCTGCCGGCAATTCTAGCACGTGGCTGGCTTCATGCTCACACGCTGTAGAAGGGAGGTTTGTTTCCTCATTCCTGACATTCTGTCCAGGCATGGTGCCAGGGCTGAGGGCTGGAGGCATGCCAGGCCGTTCCTCTTCATTATCAGACTCTGACTCAGATAGCAGGAGATGGGAGGGGCCCGGCTGAGGAGAGGAGGGCGGGCGAGGCACAACACATTCCCCTCATTGGGTCAGCTGGTCAGCTCTTAAATTATCACCTTGACAAGGTCCCAGAAGATCAATTGGTGAGAAGATAACAGACGAATTAGAATCAAGAATAATCAGAGATGGTTACTAGGTAAGAAATCAGCTCACCAGAGGTTACCCAAGCAATGCTGTTGTGAAAGCCTCATAACAGTTCCTGTTGTGGGGTCTTCTTGCTGGTAGGCCACACCGATCTAGTTTGTATCTGTATTACGAACCATTGCTCTTTGCCCTTGCACACGGCCTGGCTGGTAAGAAGTCCCAACACATCTAAGCTAGAATTGGAAATATAACCTAGAAGACAAGCCAAACATTTTAATTGCTTTGGAAGATCAATGAGCATTCCCATTGGAGAGGCTGGGGGCTTTGTATGGAATAAGGTTGGATGTGTGGGTTTTAATGGTCTTGAACATATTGCAGTGTTTCCACTTTTCATCTGTCAGGCACGCTGATTAAGAGATGATCTTGCCAAGATTGTACAAGTCAAAACTGCTTCAGGCTTAAAAAAAAAAAACAAGAAGAAAGCGGCCAAGGGCACAATCCAATTGGTTTAAATCTTGGCAACTTCAAATCTCAACCAGCAAATGCTCAGTCATATATATTGGGAAAAAGAACGCTAACAATAAGTACAAGCTTGATGGACATTACCTTAAAGATGACCCCCACCTTGTTAAAGACCTTGGAGTTTTCATATCAAATGACTTAAGTGCCAAAGCCCACTGCAACTACATAGCAAAAAAGGCTCTAAGAGTTGTAAACCTAATTTTACGCAGCTTCTTTTCCAAAAACTCTACACTACTAACCAGAGCATACAAAACATTTGCTAGACCTATTCTTGAATACAGCTCACCTGTCTGGAACCCATACCACATCTCAGACATTAATACAATCAAACGTGTCCAGAAATATTTTACAAGAAGAGTTCTCCGCTCCTTTGAAAGCAACAAAATACCTTATACCACCAGACTTGAAATCCTGGGATTAGAAAACTTAGAACTCCGCCGACTCCGACATGACCTGTGTTTAACACACAGAATCATCTATTGCAATATCCTTCCTGTCAAAGACTACTTCAGCTTCAATCGCAATAATACAAGAGCAAACAATAGATTCAAGCTTAATGTCAACCGCTTCAATCTTGATTGCAGAAAATATGACTTCTGTAACAGAGTTCTTAACGCTTGGAATGCACTATCTGACTCTATGGTCTCTTCTCAAAATCCCAAAAACTTCAACCAAAAACTGTCTACTATTGACCTCACCCCATTCCTAAGAGGACTATAAGGGGCGTGCATAAGTGCACAAAAGTGACTACCGTTCCTGTCCTATTGTTCCCTCTCATTATATCTAATTAATATAGTTGATGCATACTTTTGCTCATATATATGTTCTTTTCTTTTATGATGTGTTGTTGTTTTATGTCGATGTTTACGTATACTGTTGTGACAAAAAATAAATTAAAAATAAAATAAAATAAAGGATCCCATTTTGATGGGAGATTTTAATGGATTAAAAGAGTTCCTTAAACAGTTTATAGGTTTGAGGAATCCATTTTGCCCCTTAATTCTTCTCCCAGTGCCGAACATGGGTCAAAGTGCAGCAAAGAGTCACATTCTTAGCATCCTTGTTAGGATGTGTCAGTACAGTGTAAGCTGTAGGGCTGCTAAGCAAATTATTCCATGACCCGCCACATTTCTCTGCTTTTCTTTTCCAAATGATGTAGGGAATAATCCTCATTAGTCAGTTTTAAGGAGGGATTTTCTTGCTCGTTTAGAATGTATAAAGTATCTCATTCAATTCTCTCTCTCTCTCTTTCTCTGCTACTCTATTTTTCTGTGCAATGAGTTCACAGCTGGAGTGATTAGAACAAATAATAACAACAACAACAACAACCACCACCACCAACAGAAAAAAAACAGTTTAAAATATATTAAGGACAGTGAAATTTTAGGAATACTGAGGGTTGACAAAGTTTCATCTATTTCAGTTTATTTCATCTAATTGCTACCAACCTGCCTTCCATTGAGGACTTGTATACTGCACGAATCAAGAAGAGGGCCGTGAAAATATTTACAGATCCCTCGCATCCTGGATATAAACTGTTTCAACTCCTACCCTCAAAACGACGCTATAGAGCACTGCACACCAGAACAACTAGACACAAGAACAGTTTTTTCCCGAAGGCCATCACTCTGCTAAACAAATAATTCCATCAACACTGTCAAACTATTCACTAAATCTGCACTACTATTAATCTTCTCATCGTTTCCATCACCCATCTCTTTCCACTTATGACTGTATGACTGTAACTTTGTTGCTGGCAATCCTTATGATTTATATTGATATATTGACCATCATTTGTGTTGTAAATGTTGTACCTTGATGAAGGTATCTTTTCTTTTATGTACACTGAGAGCATATGCACCAAAGACAAATTCCTTTTGTGTCCAATCACACTTGGCCAATAAAAATTCTATTCTATTCTATTCTATTCTATTCTATTCTATTCTATTCTATTCTATTCTATTCTATTCTATTCTATTCTTGATGAACGTATCTTTTCTTTTATGTACACTGAGAGCATATGCACCAAGACAAATTCCTTGTGTGTCCAATCACACTTGGCCAATAAAAATTCTATTCTATTCTATTCTATTCTATTCTATTCTATTCTATTCTATTCTATTCTATTCTATTCTATTCTATTCTTGATGAACGTATCTTTTCTTTTATGTACACTGAGAGTATATGCACCAAGACAAATTCCTTGTGTGTCCAATCACACTTGGACAATAAAAAATTCTATTCTATTCTATTCTATTTTAAAAGTAGTCCAATGGGGGGTTGAGATGGCTCAGTGGTTAAAGATACTGAGCTTATCAACTGGAAAGCTGACAGCCCAGGTTTGAGCCCTGAGTGCTGCATGACAGGGCGAGTTCCTATTACTTGCTCCAGCTCCTGCCCACCTATCAAGTTGGAAGGCATGCAAATGTGAGTAGATAAATAGGTACCAGTGTGAAGGTAACAGTTTTCAGTCTGGCTGTCATCACTTTCCTTCAAGCTCGCTGCCAGCTACCATGGAAATGGAAGGGGGAGGAACAATGGGTATTTGAGAGGGGAAGCATGCAGGAAGTGTGAAAGGGGAATTTCTGAGAAGGGATGGGGAGGCTTGGACTCAGAGAGACCAGGTTGGGTTCTTTAACATCTTCAAGGCCAACCGTCCTTGGAACAGCATGCACATAGGAGGAATGAAGCATCTGGACCAGAGATGCTCCCAAAACATCTTCCTGGCTCATGATTGAACTCTGGTTGCCTGGCTACTGGGGGAGTGGGCTCTGGGGTTATTTTCAATTTGTCATTTCATATGTTTTTGCTTCAGATCTTGCCTGACTTTTCTTGCATTCAGTTCTTTCCTAGTAAAAGCACCTTTTCTCTGAATCTATGGAGTCAAGGGTTTTCCTTTCCTAGGGATTGATTGGAGGCAGGCCTGACAGTAGCATTCCATGTGCTTCAGTGTATAGTCATGCTGGTCACATAACCATGGAAGTGTCTTCAGACAACATTGGCTCCCTCAGCTAAGAGATCAAGATAAGCACCGCCCTCTAGAGTTGGGCATGACTGGACTTGGGAAACCTTTACCTGACTAAGTGGCTCAGTGGCTAAGACACTGAGCTTGTTGATCAGAAAAGTCGGCAGTTCAGTGGTTCGAATCCCTAGTACAGGTCTCCTGCGTGAGCAAGGGGTTGGACTAGGTGACCTCCAAGGTCCCTCCCAACTCTGTTACTGTTACTTCATAGCAAGCTGAGGGAAATTAAGTTACTGTTACTGTTTTAAAAGTAGTGCATTGAAATTTATGCCAGGAAACTCAGATGAAATGAAGCTATTGCGTGCAAAATCATTGGAAAATGGTCTCTGTAAACAAGCACTAAATAAATAATACTTGGATTGACATCTCGTGAGCCAAACAGGGTTCCTGAGCACTCTTGAAAGCTAATCCAAGTCAGAAAAGAGATGAGCTCTGTCTCTCTCTGGGGTAAACATCATTGAAATGAGAGATGACTGTGAATTTCAATTCGTTGAACGTTTGCTTGGGAGAACAGGCAAGGATTAGACAGTAGAGCTAGTCCTCGACTAACAACAGTTTGTTTAGTGACTGTTCAAAGTTACAAAAGCACTGAAAGTCTGTGGAGATTATCAGTCATCCAGGTGATGGTTGTCCCAAAGGTGCTTTTTCAAGAGGCTACTGGACTTCCTTTGTTATTCTTTGAAGACGTTTCTCTTCTCGTCGCCCCTTCTTCATCTCTGCCTGGATGGTGGGGAATGGGAGGGTTTATACTCCTTGCAAACAGCTGCTCATTTGCATTCTTTTGGCGAGATGTTGAGGCCACCTGGAGGTTTATCACAGATAAAGACACAGATAATGCTCCAGGTGGCCTCACCGACTCACTAAAAGGATGCAAATGACCAGCTGTCTGAAAGGAATATAATGTCGAACACAGCTCCGGCTCGACACATGACACTACAGGGGTCTGGATCAGGGTTGAAATGCTCCCGGTTCGGACCGGATTGTGGGATCTGGTAGCAATGGGGCAGATAGTTCGGAGAACCGCTAACAAAAATCCCTGCACCCCCCCACACTGTCCAGCCTCGCTGTTCCTTTTCTCTGTCCCTGAAGCTCTTGATGGTGATATAACTGCAAACGGCCTTAAATGACTGCCGTGGCACTTCAAAGGACCGCACTACAGCTGATCAGTGCTGTAGGCAGTTAGTAGACCGGTGCCTCTATATTTAAAGAAGGTAGACCGGTGCCTGCCAAAAAAAGGCACTTGGTAGACCGGGGCCTCTCAGTAAAAGGCAGTTAGTTGACTGGTGCCTCTATTTTTAAAGAAGGAAGACCGGTGCCTCCCCAAGTTTTGTATACTTTATTATTTTTATTATTTATTATTACTGACCATGCCCATTCAGTCACCTGACCACCAAGCCACACCCACCAATTAAGCCACGCCCACAGAACCGGTAGGGAAAAATTTTAGATTTCACCCCTGGTCTGGATCATTTCAGCAGCTCCTAATCAAAGATCCAAAAGGATAAATTATTGAGGGCTTGTTCGAGGGGTGCAGGGATCTGCGTTTGGGAAGCATGGGGAGTAGGATCATCACACTGGCGGTCAGGATAGAGGGAGATGAGGGCTGGGCGTCAGGAAGAGCTGCTTGAATTCCGGGATTTAGCAGATGACGTGGCAGCTGAAGCTGTCAGACGAGAAGGGAGAGAGCGTCCGTCCATCCAATCAGCTGAGCAGTTCAGCCATGGGGCGGGGCCTGAGCAGCGCGGGATGTTTAAAAGGGGCTGAGAGGCAGAAGCTCTCAGCGCCAACTTTGTATAGAGAGACCTCAAGTATTACTGAGACCCGGTTTGTAGCAGACCCAATAAACGAAGTCGCTGTTGGAAAAGAAAACCAAATTGGCTTGTTTCTTCTCATGGCATCCGACACAACTGTGGCTGAGCTAGCCGAGATATAAATCTTTCCCTTCCCCACCATCCAGTCAGAGCTGAAGGAGCTTCTTGGATGAGAAGCAAAATGTCTTCAAAGAAAAACATAGAAAGTCCAGTTGCCTTTTGAAAAAGCACCTTTGGGACAACGACACTGAAAGAAAAAAGTGACTTATGACTGTTTTTCACACTTACGACCGTTGCAGCATTCCCCATGGTCATGTAATCAAAATTCAGCAACTGATTCACATTTAAGTTGGTTGTAGTGTCCTGGGATCTTGTGATCGCCTTTTGTGACCTTCTGACAAGCAAAGTCAAGATTCCCTTAACAATCGTGTGTTACCGATATAACAACCGCAGTGATTCACTCACAACTGTGGCAGGGAAGATCGTAAAATGGGGCAATATTCACTTAACAAATGTTTCACTTAGCAACAGAAACTTTGGGGCTCAATTGCGGTCATAAGTCAAGGACTGCATGTAAGTTCTATTTAGCTTGGTTCTTCTTGCCACTTGGTAAAGAATTTGCCAGTAACATCAATGAGTTTTTCCTGATAATTTTCCAAGGGAGCTCTGAAATTATGACCCTATTAGCAGAGGGAACCTTTCTGTCAAATGTCAAGAGGACACCTCATTTATTCCGCTGATCATGTTTTCATAAGCAAGAATTCTCCCACATTCAGAGTATATCTAGAGGGAAGCGAGATTCTGAACTAACAACATATCTGAACTTTCATATTTACCAACGGCTGGCACATTTCCTAACAAGGGTTATGAGGAAGCACTAAGCAGCCTCTTTGTCTCACCTTGATGAGTGTTTAAAATGTAATTTACTGTTGCTTTCAATTACCAGAGATTCTACAAGTGTTTACTATTTTTGGCATCGGGCAAGTTCACAGCCAAATGATGATGAATGAACGCTACTTCAATCCCGTTTGTTTAAATTTCGTTCTTCGGGCAAAAAAGAAATCAGAATTCTGATGTTAAAACAAAATAAGTTATTTAGACTAATCTGTTCAACTTCTGTGTGAAACTTTAATAAACTGTCAAGAAAATGTGCTAATGGTATAGTGGAAACCGTGTACCATGTTGACAGGTTTTCGTGGAGTGAGTTACTTATTTAAGGAATTAAAGAAGACAGTGACATATTTCATTTCACAAATACCTTCGTTTTATTCATTATGCAGAAGGGTTGCTTGAAACCTGAATCTAAAACCCTAGCAGATACTCTTAGTTCAGGTAGTATTAGCACCGTGAAGTATTAGCACTGCTTTACAAAGTCTTAGTAAGATCACACTTGGAATACTGCATCCAGTTTTGGTCATCGCAATCTGAAAAAGATGTTAAGACTCTGGAAAAAGAGTGCAGAGAAGAGCAACAAGGGTGGTGAATAGGCTGGAGGATAAAACTTGTGAAGAACAGTTGCAGGAATTGGGTATGTCTCATCTGGTGAAAATAAAATCTAGCAGAGACATGATAGCACTGTTCCAATATTTGAGGAGCTACCACAAAGATGAGAGGGTCAACCTACTCTATTCTATTTGCACCTGAGGGCAAAACACGAAGCAATAGATGGGAACTAATTAAAGAGAGAAGCAACCTAGAACTAAGGAGAAATTTCTTGACAGTGAGAACAATTAATCAGTCGGCCTCTAGAAATTGTGGGTGCTCCAACACTAGAGGTTTTTAAACAGAGGTTGGACAACCAGTTGTCTGAAATAGTATAGTGCTTCCTGCTTCAGCAGGATATTCATCCAAGGGCCCTTCTGTTATTCTTTTAATTCTGTGAATAGAATAGAATAGAATAGAATAGAATAGAATAGAATAGAATAGAATAGAATAGAATAGAATTTTATTAGCCAAGTGTGATTGGACACACAAGGAATTTGTCTTGGTGCATATGCTCTCAGTGTACATAAAAGAAAAGATACGTTCATCAAGGTACAACATTTACAACACAATTGATGGTCAATATATCAATATAAATCATAAGGATTGCCAGCAACAAGTTATAGTCATACAGTCATAAATGGAAAGAGATTGGTGATGGGAACTATGAGATGATTAATAGTAGTGCAGATTCAGTAAATAGTTTGACAGTGTGGAGGGAATTATTTGTTTAGCAGAGTGATGGCCTTCGGGAAAAAAACTGTTCTTGTGTCTAGTTGTTCTGGTGTGCAGTGCTCTATAGCGTCGTTTTGAGTGTAGGAGTTGAAACAGTTTATGTCCAGGATGCGAGGAGTCTGTAAATATTTTCACGGCCCTCTTCTTGATTCGTGCAGCTTGATTCGTGAATTGGTACAAAAGGAAGAATGTTTATATATACACACCAGTGGTGGGTTTCTACCGGTTCGCCCCGGTTCAGGCAAACCGGTAGTGGCGGCAGTGGGAAAATTCACCCCCCCGCCCGCCTGCCCTGGACATCATCATGGATGCTAAGAAGGTTCTGTGCATTCGCAGATGTGCTGTGCGCAAGTGAAGCGAGCACGGGAATGAACATGCTCCTGATTCCAAATCAGTAGCAAAGATAAGTGGAACCCACTACTGATATATACCTACAGTACATACATACATACATACATACATACATACATACATACATACATACATACATATATATCCAGAAGAGGAAAATGTGATTATACTATAAGGAAACATACACAATTCATGCCATTCACGCAAATTCATGCAAACACAATTCATTAATGCTGAAATTCTCTTTGCTTTCCCAAGTAACAAGAAAAATAGGCACTAATGCATAGCAATGTGGAACTACTAGAAAAACAGAGAAGCAAAATTAGGCAACTTCATTCCTATTAACTTTTTATTCATCGTTTCTATTTTAATTTCTTGGAAATTTGTACTGCATTTTCTCCCAAGGTATGCGTTCTACGTTCTTTCTTAACATATAGATTTTTTTTTCAAGTGATTTTTCTTCAACTTAGGCATTTTCCAGAACCCTTTCCCGCAATATAGTTTTTTTAAATATGAATGCTTGTATATAAATGCATTCTGATTAAGTGTGAGAAATATGAATTGAGCAAATTTGCATTATACTGTTAAGCCAGAGTTCCTATTCCTTTCCTATTTTTAATTATGGTGCGTCAAGCCGTACCCAATTCATCACGCAGATACATTGAATTGGAAATGTTCTAACGTTTATGATTGCCTAAATGGAGAGGCTCCTCAGTATTTATCTGGAGCATGAATATTATATATGCAGTTCCGTGCCACCAAATCTCAATCCTTGCCACGTGACCATCGAAGATGTCCTAGTTGATCGCATTGAAGGCTATGGTGAAGTTCAGAAGGATTTGTAGGAAGTTAGCATCCACCCAACTTCTCAGAAAATGAGATATTTTAGGTAATATTAAAAGGGCAGAATATTCCCCCTAAACGAGAGGCAGAAACTCAGCCCCGCACCTTCATCAATGGGCCATTAAGGCCTGGGCCATAACGAAGATCTACCTCAGTGGTTCCCAACCTTTTCTTGTTTGAGGCACAACCTTTTCTTGTTTGAGGCACCCTTGGAAAGCCTTTCAAAAGTTCCCGGCACCCTTATAAGGAAATAGATATTTAAAATCTCCGTAGCTCAAAAGTTCCCGGCACCCTCAAAAGATCTCACGGCACCCCTTAGTGCCGCGGCACACTGGTTGGGAACCACTGATCTACCTTCTTCAGGCAGAGCCAAAAAAGGCTTTAAGAGTTGTAAACTTAACCTTGCATAGCTTCTTCTCCAGAAACACTACACTACTAACCAGAGCATATAAAACATTTGCTAGACCAATTCTAGAATACAGCTCGCCTGTCTAGAACCCATACCACATTTCATACATCAATTCAATTGAGCGTGTCCAGAAATATTTCACAAAAAGAGTTCTCCACTCCTCTGATCACAACAAAATACCTTATGCCACCAGACTTGAAATCCTGGGTTTAGAAAATTTAGAACTCTGCCGCCTTTGACAGGATCTGAGTTTAACTCATAGAATCATCTGTTACAATGTCCTTCCTGTCGAAGATCACTTCAGCTTCAATTGCAACAATACACGAGCACACAATAGATTTAAGCTTAATGTGAACCGCTCCAATCTTGATTGCAGAAAATATGTCTTTAGTAACAGAGTTGTTAATGCTTGGAATAAACTCCCTGACTCTGTGGTCTCTTCCCCAAATCCCCAAAGCTTTAACCAAAAACTGTCTACTATTGATCTCACCCCATTCCTAAGAGGTCTGTAAGGGGCATGAATAAGAGCACAAGCGTGCCTACCATTCCTGTCCTAATGTTCCCTTTCATTGTATCCAATTTGTATGGTTATTACATACTTATGCTTATATATATGCTTATATATTCTATAGTTATTTCATGCTTATGCTTATAATACTGTGTGACAAAAATAAATAAATAAATAAATAAATAAATAAATAGTAGGAATTGCCCAAAGCCCCTTTCATTGCATCATCACCCAGCAAGTCTCAAGCAAGCTTGGGACTCAAAACACAACCTACATTGTTACCCCTGCATGGCCTCATGGGAGTCTGACAACCAATCAGAATACAAGCTCAAATTCAAAGCCAAACAGAGAGTATAAATCTCCAGGGGTGAAATCTAGCAGGTTCAGACAGGTTCTGGAGAACCGGTAGCAGAAATTTTGAGCAGTTCGGAGAACCCAGCAAATACCACCTCTGGCTGGTCCCAGAGTGGGGTGGGAAGATGGAGATTTTGCACAATCCGTCCCTCAGGAGTGGGGAGGGAATGGGGATTTTTCAGTATCCTTCCTCTGCCACGCCCACCAAGCCACGCCCATAGAACCGGTAGTAAAAAAAAATTGAATTTCACCACCGCCAGGATCTCATACCGTGTGGTCCTGCCTGCCATTTTTTTTATTTGCATTTATAGCCCGCCCTGCTCCGAAGACTCAGGGCGGCTTACACTATGTTAAGCAATAATCTTCATCCATTTGTATATTATATACAAAGTCAACTTATTGCCCCCAACAATCTGGGTCCTCGTTTTACTTACCTTATAAAGGATGGAAGGCTGAGTCAACCTTGGGCCTGGTGGGACTTGAACTTGCAGTAATTGCAAGCAGCTGCTGTTAATAACAGACTGTCTTACCAGTCTGAGCCACCAGTGGCCCATTAAAAACCATCTTTCCAAACAAGCCACCATGTTCCCAGCATCTTTGTCCCCACTTGGATCTGAACCCAGATGGACATTTCTTCCAACAATGCAAATGAGGAAGACTCTGGCTGATTATCTCAGAGCCTGGCAAACCTGGATGTTCCGCTAGAATTAATTTCCAAGCCCGTGCATGTTTTCCTGGAGCACAAATGGAAATAACCACATTGCTAGCGAGATGACTTCATGACTGTAGGGTTCCTAGTAGATTACTGAGTAGCATGGGATAAACACTCTGGAGTACTACTCTAATGCAGGCATTTTCACCCCAGCAGTCCTGACTTACAGGCTAGTCTATGGTGTGAATTAAAGTAATCAAATCAGATCTTCAGGGCTTGGGTTTTTCCACCCCACTAGGAAAACTCCAAATGGAAATTTGGTTTGGAGAACATGAGCGATAACAAAATTAACAGCATGCATTCACAATAGAAGCTTAACTAAATTTAAGGACAGATGGCTTCTATACATACAATACTAGGTATTTTGCTTGCAGGTTGACTCTTTTTTTTAGATGATGAGGATGAGGATGAGGATGAGGATGATTTCCACTAGAGTTATAGCAGAAGAATTGCATACCAGCAATTGCTGTTCATGGAGGTGACCTGACATAACCCCGATTTTTCTCAGCCTTCAGCCATTGTTCAGCGGGACAAGAAGCAACGGGTGGAAACTAATCAAGGAGAGAAACAACCTAGAAATAAGGAGAACTTTCCTGACTGTGAGGACAATTAAGCAGTGGAATGGCTTGCCTTCAGAAGTTGTTGGTGCTCCATCCCTGGAGATTTTTAAAAAAGAGATTGGACAGCCATTTGTCTAAATGCTATAGTGTCTCCTGCTTCAGTAAGGGATTGAACTAGAAGGCCTCCAGGGTCCCTTCCAAACTCTGGTATTTTGTTATTCTGTTATTTTTTGTAGAACCTTCAATAGCTTTCAAGCTGTCCCCTCTCTCTGTATTTCAAGGGGAAAGCTACTATAAGAGCCATGGTAGCGCAGTGGTAAGAATGCAGTATTGCAGCCTATTTTTGGTGACTGCCAGCTGCCAGTGGTTCGGCAGTTCGATTGCCATTGGCTCAAGGTTGACTCAGCCTTCCATCCTTCCGAGGTCGCTAAAATGAGGAGTCATATTGTTGGGGGCAATAGGCTGACTCTGTAAACTGCTTAGAGAGGGCTATAGAGCACTGTGAAAATATATATAAGTATCCTATCCTATCCTATCCTATCCTATTCTGTTCTACTCTATTCCCTTCCTTTCCTTTCCTTTCCTTTCCTTTCCTTTCCTTTCCTTTCCTTTCCTTTCCTTTCCTTTCCTTTCCTTTCCTTTCCATTCCATTCCATTCCATTCCATTTCATTGCCATGATGGCACAGAATGCAATATTGCAGGCTAACTCTTCCTACGGCTGGGAGTTTGAGACTGACCGGCTGAAGGTTGACTCAGCCTTCCATCCTTCCGAGGTCAGTAAAATGAGGACCCAGATTGTTGGGGGCAAGAGGCTGACTCTGTAAACTGCTGTAAAACACCGCAAAGTGGTATCTAAGCCTAAATGCTTAGGCTTCATAGAGATTTCAGATACCTGGCTCTCATAAAAAGCCGGGAAGAAGGAACCCTACCCTCCTTAAAACCTGCTTGTTAATTTGCATGTCTAATTGTAAATGCAGGCTGTTTACATCAAAAGGTCAGGAGAAACAGCACAAAAGCTGAACGATCTAGAAATAATCAATGTCCAAAACCTCCCTGGCAAGCCCAAACTTTTAATTAAATTTCTTGTCCATATGCGACAACAGAATGAATAGAAAAGAAGGACCAGATTGTATTGCTGAATAGGAGACGCAGGGTTGCTTCACTCTCTTCAGCAAATGTGCTACCTAACACCTGCATTGAGAAATGGAAATTCAGGTATTATCGTATGTAGTGCCAGGACCGAACTGATGCTGTTTTCTTCACTGTTTTCTATTTCTTTTTTCCCCCCTTTTAATCGAATGCTGAAGTTCAGAAGATGGTTTGATGCACATTTTCTCAACCATTAGACTTGTGGAACAATATTGCTTTTGAAGTTGATACATCTCTCTGTTCTTTCAGACACTCGTCTGGGTGCCATCAAGATCCTGAAATAGTTGATATGCATCTAGTTCCTTCTCCCTGCTTAAACAATCAGTGATTGATAATAGTATAAGCTCTGTGCTCTTCTCTTGTTCCTCCATCTCATTCATTGCTTGTTTGTTGTGAAGAGATGGGATTCTAATATCTCAAGATCTATCTGTCTCAGTATCTATCTATGTATCTATGTATCTATGTATCTATCTATCTATCTATCTATCTATCTATCTATCTATCTATCTATCTATCTATCTATCTATCTAATCTATCTATCATCATATTTACCATTTATCTATCATCTCAGCTTGTGTGTCTACCTCTGTCTATCATCTATATGTCTATCTATCATCTACCTACCTACCTACCTGCCTACCTACCTACCTAACTACCTACTTTCTTTCTATCTATCTATCTATCTATCTATCTATCTATCTATCTATCTATCTATCTATCTATCTATCTATCTATCTATCTATCTATCTATCTATCTATCATATTTACCATCATCTATCATCTCAGCTTGTGTATCTATCTCTGTCTATCATCTATATGTCTATCATATACCTACCTAACTACGTAGCTAGCTAACTACCTACTTTCTATCTATCTATCTATCTATCTATCTATCTATCTATCTATCTATCTATCTATCTATCTATCTATCATCATATTTACCATCTATCTATCATCTCAGCTTGTGTGTCTATCTCTGTCTATCTATCATCTACCTACCTACCTACCTACCTACCTAACTATCTATCTATCTATCTATCTATCTATCTATCTATCTATCTATCTATCTATCTATCTATCTATCTATCTATCTATCTATCTATCTATCTATCTATCTATCTTATGTATCTACACACATAAAATGAAGCTTCATTCTCCAAATGTCCTCCCTTTAGAGCATGTTCTCTTAGCACCGTCTTCTCAACTGCCCTTTTTAGCCTCTTGGCTTTGGTTTCTCTCTCTCTCTCTCCTTTTCCCCCCTCTCCTCTCCCTGGACTTCTTTTCAATCGTCAGCCAAGCCTCCCATGAAGTGTTGATTTCAGCCAAAGAGATAATATTCTGTTTTTGCTCAGAAGACGGACCACAAACTGTGGTTGCTTTGGTGAACCGCTGAGTATTCCGTATCCCTGTGCCAGCGAAGACACCGGTGTCAACGCTTCTTTGCATTGCACAATAGAGATGCCAGAAAACCATAAACTCTAAACGATGATCCTTATTTCTAATTTAGGTTTTGGCAAGCATTGTAGGCATTGATTTCATAGCTATATTTGCTGCGGAGCTGGAACAAAGAAAAGAAAAAGACACTTCTCAGAGGCCTCAAGGCTCCTGGAAAAAAAAGGTTCCCGGATAGCTGTGCTTCCCTTGCCACACGCATTCAAATATTTTATGAGTTTATCAAAATGTAAAATACAAACAGGCAAAGATAAATGAAGATCAGGGGAAAATAAGGGAGGAATAAAGGCAAAAGAGAGAAACATGTAGGGCCCTGATGGTGAATCTATGTGGCACGCAGAGCCCACTCTGTGAGTATGCGAGCCATTGACCCAGCTGAGGTCCACTGCGCATGTGCCTCCTGCCGGACAGCTGGTTTTTGGGTCTCTGCCATATATGTGCCCGGGACAGGGTGCATGCATGTACATATGTGCAGTGGTCGTGCACACATGCATGGGGGGAGGGTGCACATGGGAGTCATGCACATGCATGCTCAGGGAGGTGCGATGCCTGTGGGGGCGCATGTGCTTGTGGGGGGAGCACAGGGGGTCACATGTGAATGCACGGGTGGGCCACATGCGGGGGGTTGGTCATGCACGCATGCATGGGAAGTGAGGCGTGCAGGGAGTGGGTCACACGGGGGTGTGTGTGCGCACATTGCATTATGGGCACATTTGGCATGTGATGACAGAAAAGTTAGCCATCACTGGTATAGGGTATGTCGCCTTTCTCTTGGATTGGAACTGAACCAGATGGATTTGTCTTCCTACAATTTAACAATACGTACGATTTCTACAGCAACAAACCCATCAAGCCAGCAAAACTCAAAAATCAAAGATTTGGTGTGTGTTTGGTTTTCCCCCCACCTCAAGCACAAAGTCCAGCAGAGGTTTCCAAGGAGAAACCAAATTAGTCGGTTTGTCTATGGAGATTCTCAGTCATCCAGGTCAATAGTTGTCCCAAAGGTGTTTTTTCAAGAGGCAACTGGACTTTCTTGGAGGTTTTTTTTAAGGCATTTCTCTTCTCATCCAAGAAGCTTCTTCAGTTCCTCTTTAGAAGTGAAAAAGCTACTTGGATGAGAAGCAAAACATTTTCAAAGAAATGTCTATGGAGACCCTCTGTTATCCTAGTCATGGTTGTCCCAAAGGTGCTTTTTTAAGGAGACAACTGGACTTTCTGGGTTTTCTTTGAACATGTTTCGCTTCTCATCTAAGAAGCTCCTTCAGTTCTTCTTCGCCAAAATGGAAGAAGCTTCTTGGGTGAGAAGCAAAACATTTTCAAAGGAATGTCTATGGAGATTCAGTCATCCAGGTCATGGTTGTCCTAAAGGTGCTTTTTTTCAAGAGGCAACTGGACTTTCTTGGCTTTCTTTGAAGACGTTCTCCTGCTCTGACTGGATGGTTGAGAATGGAAAGATTTGTATTCTTTCCAGACAGCTGGTCATTTGGTCATCAAAAAAACCCAAGAAGGTCCAACTGTCTCTTGAAAAAGCACCTTTGGGACAATTAATTGAACTCTTTTTTTTTTTTTAAATCAGACCAGTCGCTTTAGCCATCTCTGCTATTGCCATCAACTTTTGCAGCCATCCGCCCTTTGCGGGAATCAACGTATTCTATTCTTCCTATAGAGAACCAAAGTTTGCTTTTCAGTCAGAGTTTACTCCAGTGGTTTTAGTTTACATGCTATGCACACCGCAATTGTTTTGGTTTTTTTATTTATTTATTCTTATTATTTATTTTTATTTTTAAATGCAAATCCACTTGTGCATTCTCTAGAGGGGCTAGTAAATTTCACTGAACAGGCATCCTTAAATTACATGCCATCTGCAGCTAGTGATGAAAGGACAAAATCTACTCGGCTGTGTTCCTCCACTAGCACGCTTCTCATATTGATTGGCTCTAGGGAAATCAGCCGCTCTTGGCTTTGAACTTCCCTAGTCCCCAAACAATTTATTAAGGTCTGGCTGAGTTGGACCACTGAATTAAAAACTCACTGGTGCAGCTTTTGGATTGTTCTTGTTCTTAAGCCTTTTACCATCACTGCCCAGACAACGCAAGGCATGCTTGGAGATTCTCGGGGGTACCTTTTGTTGCCCGTATAAGATTGTAGCAGCTTGTCTCATTCTTGATCCTCATTTATTCTGGTTTTTTTCCCCTTAATCCCATAGAGAAGTGAGGTGCAAGAATTTAAGAGCAACCTGGTACTTCTAGCATCACCAGCTTTTATTTTACCTTCTGCAAAGGCGAAAGGATACGCCATACGATGAGAATACCACTTTATAAAGTTCCGCTTTATGAATCCTTAGTAAGGCCACACCTGGAATACTGCATCCAGTTTTGGTCACCACATTGCAAAACAGACATTGAGACTTTAGAAAAAGTGTGAAGAAGATGATTAAAGTCCTGGAGACAAAAACATATGAAGAACGGTTGCAGGATTTGGGTTTGGCTAGTCTAGAGAAAAGAACGACTAGAGGGGACATGTTAGCAGTATTCCAGTATTTGAGGGGCTCCACATAGAAGAGGGGGTCAACTTATTTTCCAAAGCACCAGAAGGCAAGACAAGAAACGATGGATGGAAACTACTCAAAGAGAGAAGCAACCTGGGATTAAGGAGAAACTTTCTAACAGTGAGGACAATTAATTAGTGGAACGACTTGCCTTCAGAATTTGGAGGTGCTTCAACACTGGAAGGAAAGACTGGACAGCCACCTGTCTGAAATGATATAGGGTCTCCTGTTTGAGCAGGGGGTTGGATTGGAATAATAATAATAATAATAATAATAATAATAATAATAATAATAATAATAATAATAATAATAATAATAATAATAATAATAATAATAATAATAATAATAATATTTTAATTTTTATACCGCCCTTCTCCCGAAGGACTCAGGGTGGTGAACAGGCAAAATAAAAACAACAATCAAATACATACAGTAAAATAAAATATTAATTAAAAAACTTATTCAAATTAGCCCAATCTAAAAATACTTTTAAAATCCCAAAACCTAATTTAAAAATTTAAAACCCTAAAAAAAACTAAAATTCTATGCCAGTCCTGCACGGATAAATAAATAGGTCTTAAGCTCACCGGGAAAGGTCCAAAGGTCCGGAAGTTGGCAAAGTCCAGGGGGAAGCTCGTTCCATAGGGTAGGAAGGCCCTTCCTCTGGGGGCCGCCAGCCGAAATTGCTTGGCTGACGGCACCCTAAGGAGTCCCTCTCTGTGAGAGCGCACGGGTCGGTGGGAGGCAAACGGTGGCAGTAGGCGGTCCCGTAAGTAACCCGGTCCTAAGCCATGGAGCGCTTTAAAGGTGGTAACCAACACCTTGAAGTGCACCCGGAAGACCACAGGCAGCCAGTGCAGTCTGTGCAGGATTGGTGTTATATGGGAGGTCCGACCAGCTCCTCTATCACCCGCGCAGCTGCATTCTGAACCAGCTGGAGCCTCCAGGTGCTCTTCAAGGGAAGCCCTATGTAGAGAGCATTGCAGTAATCCAAGCGAGACGTAACACGAGCATGAGTGACCGTGCATAGGGCATCCCGGTCAAGGAAGGGGCACAACTGGCGAATCAGGTGGACCTGATAAAAAGCTCTCCTGGAGACGGTTGTGAAGTGATCTTCAAAAGACAACCACCCATCCAGGAGAATGCCCAAGTTGCGCACCCTCTCCATCGGGGCCAATGACTCGCCCCCAACAGTCAGCCGCGGCTGCAGCTGTCTGTACTGGGGTACCAGCATCCACAGCCACTCTGTATTGGAGGGATTGAGCTCTAAGGTCCCTTCCAGCTCTATTCTGATTGATTGATTGATTGATTGACTAATTAGCTTAATATCAGTTTGGGGTTCTGTGGGACCTGAGAGAAAAATGCATGGAGGAATCAACACATTTGGAGACCGAAACAGAAACTGGAGATAGGTAAAGCCTGATAATCTTCTGGACAACATTACAATTCATTATCTAGATAACCAGACCAACACAGTAGGGTGCTAACAGGTTTCTGCCAAAACAACAGGCATTATAAATGGTTTTGTAATGCAACCAAGTAGTAGGGTTTCTGTTTCTATGCAGAGGATTCATAATTTAGCCACAGGGATCTTCCACTGAAGATCTGTCAGACCGAAGTGCTGACATATTTAAGAAATTTTGGAGAATAATTTGCTTGGGGTATCGATCACGCAAGAACTTAAATATTGATAGTGAAGTAACCTTTCCTGTTACTGAGGTAGGGTAATAAATACTACTCTTTACACTCTCTTGCTTGTCCAGAATTATAGCATGAGGATATCCATAAAGGCTGGATGTTTCCGTATATTGAACATTTGGGTTTCATCAGCGGTGAAATCCTCTGAAATTTGCTACCGGTTCTGTGAGTCTCCTACTGAGAGCATGCTTTGCATGCGCATGCACACTTTGCGTGCATGAACACCTGAGGCACGCCTGTGCAGTGCTAAAAAAGTAACATTTTGAAGCCTTCCGAATCTGCAAAGGTAAACAGAACAGCGAGAGGGTGGGAATCCATTGTGCCAAGCAAATTAGATTAGCTAGAAAGCAGGAAATCCGACAATTCTAGCTAATATAAATCACGCGTCACAGCTGATCGTCGCCCAGCTGATCATCGGAAATACCGGATCGCCTGAACCGGTAGCATTTTTTTACTGTCGGTTCAGGAGAACCTCTCCGAACCGGTAATATTTCACTCCTGGGTTTCATCTCTACTATAAAAATCTTGGGGAAAACCTCTAAATGAACTTTGGAAAGACAAGGACATTTAAAGTAGGCAAGGTAGATATCTATGGACCACCAGAACGGATTGTAAGGTCCAATATTAATATGTTTAAGCTCGTAAAAGCCAAACAAAAAACTTAAACAGAGGCTTGAGTAAAATAGCATTTAATCTTGATCAAGTTTAAATGGTTAGCTGTTCCAAAAACATACAAGATACATGCAGGGAAGAACTACAAACTTGAGACAAAGCAATGTCCTCTCTTACACCAAAAAAGGTCTTTGTAGTATTCTAATTACTCTAGTCATATAATCTAACTACACTGTAAAAGTCAGTAATGTAATCTAACTCTGGATTTAAAACTTTCTGCGGTGTTTATTTTTCATTATCTTTTCCTCCTTTTGTCTTCCTAATTAGCCACTTGGTCCCCTGGAGTGGAGGGAACTCAAAAGATCAAAGATGAGATCGTTCTTAGGCAGGATGGGGAGAGATAAGGCTCTGGGACATATAGTTTGACAAATGCCAGATACTTTCACAAGAGACCTCAATAACAGTCCAGGAAGTTAGTCTATGTGGCATGTTTGTGTTATAACTACAAAAGGCATAATATATATATCAGTGTCACAGGAAACAAATATTTGCATCATGCAGGTATACAAAGACATCATATATCATACATATATATGTTGCGGGAAACAATTAGCAAGTTTCTACTAATTGTAGTATTTCAGTATATCTATTCCCTTACATGATGAAACTCCTTGAAAATTCCCCACAACAATTTAAATTTCTGAAAATATACTATTTGTATCACCCGTGCATAAGTTTAGTTCACATTACGTAAGTGAAACTAAATGGCGCTATAGTGTGACCTCAAACAAAAGAGCCTCATCCCAGAATAGCTCGCGCATCTCCCCCAACACCACCCAACTGTAACAGATAAGCAGAGCTGGTAGCCGGTGCCCCCCTCCCAAACCCAATCCAGGATGCGCGAGAGGCATGTGCAGATGACAATACATGGTGCATTACTGTGGAATCGGTGGGCAGTTAGAAAATGTTACTACTAACAGAGATACAAAAGTGGGCGGTACGTATAAAAAGGTTGACTACCCCTGCTCTATATGAACTCTGGAAAGACAAGGACATACAAAGTAGACAAGGTAGATGTCTGTGGACCACCAGAACTGATGAAACTCCTTGAATGAGAAGCAAAACATTTTGTCAGCTTTGGAAGCCATACTAGGCTGAAATCTTCTGCGCTGCCACTTTCTCCTGTGTGGGAAAGTAGGAGGGATGGGGTTTAGTAGAAGGGGCCATTAGACATAATAACATTCTTCCTGCCGGTCAAAGGTCAGGCCAGGACTGCATCTGGAGAAGGAGTGGTCAGAGTGATGTCTTGAAATTGGACGGTTGGCAATTGGAGCATGTGTGTCGTGTCCCATTCCCCCTCCGACGACCGGGTCTGGGAAGTCTGTATCAAGTGTGGCCACAAAGCCTCTGGAGCTTTGCCAAATTCCTTTCAGATTTCTCAGGGCAGGCAGGAATCCAAAGTGTGACTTCAGCAAACCAGATGAGACTTTGCTTGACTCAAGGAATGCCAAAAATCAGATCCTTTATATAGGCTATGGGGTGTGGCTCCATGACTCAGCACTTATCCAGGCCTGCCCCTCCCTTCCTTCTGCTGACGTTGCCTCTCAGATCTCCGGAAGCGAGGATCCTCCCACTTTAGATTGTCTTCTGCTGTTTGAGAAAGGGAGGGGTCAGAAGGAGTAGGCCTGGGTAATTCCAATCCGTGGCTGACTTCCTCTGATGGCTGCGTGTGAGTGAGGTTTGTTTGTTCATTCCTGACATCCCCTCCAGGCATGGGGCCAGGGCTCAGGGCTGGAGGCATGCCAGGCCGTTCTTCTTCATTATCAGACTCTGAATCTGATAGCAGGCCCGGGAGGAGGAAGGAGGGGCCTGGCTGAAGAGAGGAGGGAGGACGAGGCACAACAATGTGATTGGCAGAGGAGTCAGGGGATGGTGGTTTTGGAGTGTGTTTCACTGAGGGAAGACCCAAATCTCCCAGATTTGGATTTTCCTCAGTTCTGCCAGTTTACCTATCCTAGTAAAAGAACTTTGAAAGGTGCGTGCTTTGGAGTCTTTACTTGAAGAGAGGGTTTCCTGGAACGCTGACACATTTTCTTCTTCTTCTTCCTCAGTGAAAAAAACCGTCCAGTTGCCTTTTGAAGAAAGAAAAAAAAAGAGCACCTTTTAGACAAGGTCGAATTTAAGGGCCAATAATGGGACTCTGCATATTATTATTATTATTATTCTTTAATGAATAAAAGGAATGGAAAGAAGGCTGAGAGTGTGACAAGTTTCAAAATGGGTGGGGTCTGTTTACCGAGATGCAATGGGCTTCCTTTTGTCATAGGGTGGAGCAGGAAGAGAAGAAAAGGGAATAAGAAAAGAACAAACTCGCTTCTGACATCTTTGTCCTTTTTGCCTGCTTGCTTTTGTAGAAATGCTTTCATATCTACACTGTCCATTGTCCATTGCTACCAACCTGCCTTCCATTGAGGACCTGTATATTAAAGTGACCAGATTTCAGCGATGGCAAAGCGGGGCACCATTGACGGGGTGGGGGAGGCACTGTGCATGTGCGCTGAGTCTTGCCACCTGCCTGAAGGAGGAGGAGCGGCTGCTGCTTCTCTGCTCTTCCAGGCAGGCTCGGCTCTCCTCTCGGCTCTTCCAGGCAGGCTCGGATCTCCTCTCGGCTCTTCTCTTCCTCTCGGGTGAAGTCAAGCGGCGTCTCTTCTCCCTCTCGCACCCCCTTCTTCGCCACTCCCCCTTCTCCACCTCCTCCTCTTGCGTTGCCGCCTCCCATTTTCAGAGTGGGAGTGAAACAAACAAACAAACAAAAAATCAGGACTTTTTGGAATTGCCACGGGACGTGGGACAAATTATTAAAAAGCGGGACTGTCCCGCCAAAAGCGGGACGTCTGGTCACTATACTGTATATTGCACAAATCAAGAAGAGGGCTGTGAAAATATTTACAGATCCCTCGCATCCTGACCATAAATTGTTTCTACTTCTACCCTCAAAACGACACTAACAGAGCACTGCACATCAGAACAACTAGACACAAGGACAGTTTTTTCCCCAGTGCCATCACTCTGCTGAACAAATAATTCCTTCAACACTGTCAAACTATTTACTAAATCTGCATTCCTATTAATAATCTTATTGTTCCCATCACCCATCTTATATCCTTACGATTTATACTGTAATTGATTGTTTCCTGATTACTTAATTGTAGCCTATGACTATCATTAAGTGTTAAATTTGTACCCTATGACTATCATTAAGTGTTGTAAATGTTGTACCTTGATGAAGGTATCTTTTCTTTTATGTATACTGAGAGCTTACGCACCAAGACAAATTCCTTGTGTGTCCAATCACACTTGGCCAATAAAAAATTCTATTCTATTCTATCCACGCTTTTTAACAACTACATTACAACATTACAACAGCACATTATTAAGAAACGAAAACTCACCTACTTGCCAAATTGCAAAAAGCAAAGCTCGGTCCTCAAATATCAGCCAAATCTGAGAAAGCTGCAAGAAGTCAGGAACCAAGATAGAGTTCAAAATTACTACAAGTTTATTTCACGCTATACACAAGAATCTGAACTACTGATGGTCAAGGCAAATTAGCACCAGGTAAGAGTCAATTGACTTCAAGGGAGACTGGGCTTAGGTCTTTTATGGCGATGTAGAGATTCCAAACTGTTGATGTATTTGACCCCGCCCTCGGACTCAGCTTGGTTGTCTCCTACAACCTGTCAGTTGTAGGAGGTCTTGATAGGTCTTGATAGGTCTTGATACCAGAACCATTTTTCCTTTTCTCCCAAAATAAGACTGTGAATTGAACACAGGGACCACTTTTGATTGTGCAGACCTCATAAATTGGGGTAAAATCTAAAATAAATGGGATTATGGTGGGCCTATGGGAGTTTATGGTTTGCAGGATCCTTCACCTTGGCTTGGAAATTGTTGGTTCGGCAAATCTGGCAAGTCTAGAAGGATATTGTTAAAAGTGATTTAAAGATGCAATTCAGAAATAGAACCATTAAATCCCATGATCTGAGTTACCACTTTTTATACTTAGATTGGAGATATACAAAATGGATGACATTGATTCTGTTTTAATTTTTTCCCCCCTGAGAGTATGGAATATATCCAGATATTCCAGGCATCATGACTTATGGATTTCTGGACAGGATAAATGGCCAAAAGTCAAGATATCCAACTATGAAATAAAAAGTGTCTTTTTTTGGTATGTTGTTTGTCACCATTTGAGTTATGTTTTGTTTGTTTGCGCTTTTTACCTTCCCAATAAAAGTTAAGGAATATTTTTGAGCTGGTTGGAAACATTTTCTTGTGGGTAGTATACTTTTTTCAGATTTTCTTTTCATTTGCACCTCTATAACTGTCTGATTCGGTTCTGCAACCCAACAAGAAAGACACAGACTTCAGAGGATAATTAGAATAGAATAGAACAGAATTTTTATTGGCCAAGTGTGATTGGACACACAAGGAATTTGTCTTGGTGCATATGCTCTCAGTGTACATAAAAGAAAAGATACGTTCATCAAGGTACAACATTTACAACACAATTGATGATCAATATATCAATATAAATCATAAGGATTGCCAGCAACAAGTTATAGTCATACAGTCATAAGTGGAAAGAGATTGGTGATGGGAACTATGAAACGATTAATAGTAGTGCAGATTCAGTAAATAGTCTGACAGTGTTGAGGAATTATTTGTTTAGCAGAGTGATGGCCTTCGGGAAAAACTGTTCTTGTGTCTAGTTGTTCTGGTGTGCAGTGCTCTATAGCGTCGTTTTGAGGGTAGGAGTTGAAACAGTTTATGTCCAGGATGCGAGGGATCTGCAAATATTTTCACGGCCCTCTTCTTGATTCGTGCAGTATACAGGTCCTCAATGGAAGGCAAGTTGGTAGCAATTATTTTTCTGCAGTTCTAATTATCCTCTGAAGTCTGTGTTTTTCTTGTTGGGTTGCAGAACCGAACCAGACAGTTATAGAGGTGCAAATGACAGACTCAATAATTCCTCTGTAGAATTGGATCAGCAGCTCCTTGGGCAGTTTGAGCTTACTGAGTTGGCGCAGAAAGAACATTCTTTGTTGTCCTTTTTAATGATGTTTTGATGTTAGCTGTCCATTTGAGATCTTGCGATATGATAGAACCCAGAAATTTGAAGGTTTCTACTGTTGATACTGTGTTGTCAAGTATTGTGAGAGGTGGAAGTATGGAAGGGTTTTTCCTAAAGTCTACCACCATTTCTACGGTTTTGAGTGTGTTCAGTTCCAGATTGTTTTGGTTGCACCACAAGGCTAGTCGTTCGACCTCTCGACTATATGCGGATTCGTCATTGTCTCGAATGAGACCAATCACTGTTGTGTCATCTGCGAACTTCAGTAGCTTAACAGATCGATCATTGGAGATGCAGTCATTGGTATACAGAGAGAAGACAAGTGGGAAGAGCACACAGCCTTGGGGGCCCCCTGTGCTAATTGTACAGGTATTTGATGTGATCTTGCTTAGCTTCACCTGCTGCTTCCTGTTTGTTAGGAAGCTTGTGATCCACTTACAAGTCTGTTCCGGTACCTGTAGCTGGTTTAGCTTAGTTAGAAGAATGTCTGGAATGATGGTATTGAATGCTGAACTAAAGTCTACAAAAAGGACCCTTGCATAGGTCTTTGGAGACTCAAGATGTTGTAGGATGTAGTGCAGAGCCATATTAACAGCATCATCTGTTGATCTATTTGCTCGGTATGCAAATTGCAAGGGGTCTAAGAGCGGATTCGTGATGGTTTTCAGGTAGGAAAGCACTAGCCTTTCAAAGGTTTTCATGACTACAGATGTTAGAGCAACTGGTCTGTAGTCATTCAGTTCCTTGATGGTGGGCTTCTTCGGCACTGGGATGATGGTAGAGCGTTTGAAGCAAGAAGGAACATAGCACATCTCTAGTGATTTATTGAAAATATGGGTGAAGATGGGGCCAATTGGTCAGCACAGACTTTTAAGCAAGAAGGAGTTATCTTGTCTGGGCCTGGAGCTTTTCCTGGCTTTTGTCTGTGAAATAGGTCCTGCACTTCCTTTTCTGTGATCACTAGGGGTTGTGAACCCAATGAAATGGGGTCAGTTGTAGGAGGCTTGGCTGTTGTTGGTGTGTCTGAGATGCGGGTTGTGGAGATAGGTGGCTGTAGTTTCCTTCCAAACCTGCAGTAAAACTCATTCAGGTCATCTGCCAGTTGTTGATTACCTTCAGCCTGGGAAGGAGGTTTGCCATAGCCGGTGATATTTTTAAGAGTTTTCCACATGTTTGCTGGTTCATTTGCTGAAAATTGATTCTTTAGCTTTTCAGAGTAGCTTCTTTTTGCTGCTCTTATCTCCCTTGTTAGTGCATTTCTGGCCTGATTGTACAGCATTTTATCACCTTTTCTGTAGGCTTCCTCTTTGGAATGTCGTAGCTGCTTAAGTTTAGGTGTAAACCAAGGTTTGTTATTACTGTGTATTCGCAAGTTCCTTGTAGGTACACATAGGTCTTCACAGAAGCTGACATATGATGTTACAGTATCTGTGAGTTCATCCAGGTCTGCAGAGGTATCTTTAAAATATTCCAATCAGTGCAGTCAAAACATGCCTGTAGCTTTAATTCTGATTCCTCCGTCCAGGTTTTCACTGATTTAATTATTGGTTTTATGGCTTTAAGTCTTTGCCTGTAAGCAGGTACAAGGTGAATCATGCAATGATCAGAGTGTCCTACAGCTGCACGTGGTAAAGACCGATAGGCATCTTTTAGTGTTGTGTAGCAGTGGTCTAGAGTATTCTTGCCTCTGGTGGGACAATTGACATGCTGAAAGTATTTTGGTAGTTCTTTCCTTAAGTTTGCCTTGTTTAGATCTCCCAAAACAATGGCCAGTGAATCAGGGTGTTTGGCTTCAGCCTCCATGATTTGGTCAGCTAGAGTTCGTAATGCCTCGTTTACACAGGCTTGTGGTGGGACATAAACAGCAGTGGAACTGCAGAAAAAATAATTGCTACCAACCTGCCTTCCATTGAGGACCTGTATACTGCACGAATCAAGAAGAGGGCCGTGAAAATATTTACAGACCCCTCGCATCCTGGACATAAACTGTTTCAACTCCTACCCTCAAAACGACGCTATAGAGCACTGCACACCAGAACAACTAGACACAAGAATAGTTTTTTCCCGAAGGCCATCACTCTGCTAAACAAATAATTCCATCAACACTGTCAAACTATTTACTGAATCTGCACTACTATTAATCTTCTCATAGTTCCCATCACCAATCTCTTTCCATTTATGACTGTATGACTATAACTTGTTGCTGGCAATCCTTATGATTTATATTGATATATTGACCATCAATTGTGTTGTAAATGTTGTACCTTGATGAACGTATTTTTTCTTTTATGTACACTGAGAGCATATGCACCAAGACAAATTCCTTGTGTGTCCAATCACACTTGGCCAATAAAAAATTCTATTCTATTCTATCTAGGCTTTTTAACAACTACATTACAACATTACAACAGCACATTATTAAGAAACGAAAACTCACCTACTTGCCAAATTGCAAAAAGCAAAGCTCGGTCCTCAAATAACAGCCAAATCTGAGAAAGCTGCAAGAAGTCAGGAACCAAGATAGAGTTCAAAATTACTACAAGTTTATTTCACGCTATACACAAGAATCCGAACTACTGATGGTCAAGGCAAATTAGCACCAGGTAAGAGTCAATTGACTTCAAGGGAGACTGGGCTTAGGTCTTTTATGGCGATGTAGAGATTCCAAACTGTTGATGTATTTGACCCCGCCCTCGGACTCAGCTTGGTTGTCTCCTACAACCTGCCAGTTGTAGGAGGTCTTGATAGGTCTTGATACCAGAACCATTTTTCATTTTCCTTTTCTCCCAAAATAAGACTGTGAGTTGAACACAGGGACCACTTCTGATTGTGCAGACCTCATAAATTGGGGTAAAATCTAAAATAAATGGGATTATGGTGGGCCTATGGGAGTTTATGGTTTGCAGGATCCTTCACCTTGGCTTGGAAATTGTTGGTTCGGCAAATCTGGCAAGTCTAGAAGGATATTGTTAAAAGTGATTTAAAGATGCAATTCAGAAATAGAACCATTAAATCCCATGATCTGAGTTACCACTTTTTATACTTAGATTGGAGATATACAAAATGGATGACATTGATTCTGCTTTAATTTTTTTTCCCCTGAGAGTATGGAATATATCCAGATACTCCAGGCATCATGACTTATGGATTTCTGGACAGGATAAATGGCCAAAAGTCAAGATATCCAACTATGAAATAAAAAGTGTCTTTTTTTGGTATGTTGTTTGTCACCATTTGAGTTATGTTTTGTTTGTTTGCGCTTTTTACCTTCCCAATAAAAGTTAAGGAATATTTTTGAGCTGGTTGGAAACATTTTCTTGTGGGTAGTATACTTTTTTCAGATTTTCTTTTTCAGGTTTATGTTTTACTGTTAGCCCAGTTAACTGTATAAATATGCAAGCTTATTTGTGTATGCTTGTGTTCTGATCCATCCATCCACCATTCTGTCTCCCTCTCACTCTTTTTTTTTTCTCTCTCTCTCTCTCTCTCTCTCTCTCTCTCTCTGTCTGTCTGTCTGTCTGTCTTCGTCTGTCTCTGTCTCTTTCTCCCCCCCCCTGTAGTGGCCTGTTTCAAAGTCTTTCATTCATTATAAAACAATGTCCTGAGCCACTAAGTTATTGGAAACAAAAAACAACATAAGGCTATTTTATTGGGGGGGGGAATCAATGATGGTGTGGTAGGTTTCTGATAGTAACATCAATAGGAAGTCACTCTCTGGTATATTTGTATTTACTTTGTTTATTTAAACATATCAAAGAAATAATTTTATCTACTAAATATGGACAAACAAGTGTTGGGAACACATTGTTCAGCTGATCCTATAAACCAACACTGGCAAACGAAATGGAAATAGTCTTTCTTGAACTCTGTTTAGTAGAGTATTGATTTCTTCCTGGCGTTTATTATTTTGATTCTGAGTTGATGGAACAGGTCCTCTGGGGTAAGACGTGTGCATCACATCTAGGGTATCCGTGTGTCCGCATACATGCACACTACGAATTAGTGTTATTCTTCTCCTGCCCTTCCGTGTAACCTCAGAACTACTCAGCCATCCTCTGAGATACCTACCTGTCTGTCTCACAATATTTGCATTATTAGATATTTTCTCGGTAATTAGACATTACTTAACAGTTGTGCAAAGAATGAAATTCCTAGAATGCGACTAGTTGACTTCCCCTGAAGAAAACTAATGAATCAAAGCATGTAATATTACAGTGAATGAAATGCAGAATGTTATGGAGGGAAGAGAAAACCTCAGAGAATACTGCACAGATGCTCTTTTGGAAAACAGGTTTCCTTCCCTTTCCATAAAAAGATTTAGGCACGCCTGTGCAGGCATATATCTTCAGAGTGACCATAAGCACCAACATCACCCATCACCCAGCTAGCAAAGCAGTGAATATATCGCAAATCTAACTCACGTAAACTATCTAATGTCAGGGGTGAAAAATGTGCCCTCAGCAACTGTTGGATGGAAAAAGAATATTGTTTATACACCATTGTAGGGCATTTCTTTCATTCTTATAGTTCCGTCTGAGTGGGGGTGGGTGGGATTTTCAATGACAAACAGCGTGAGGTGTAAAACCTATTGATCAGTTTAGACTCCTGCTGCATCCTTTCTAAGATTATGTATATGGGACAATAGATCATGTCTGGAGAGAGGAGAAGAGAGACTCATACTTGCAATAATGCTCGCAGTTCTGTTTCTGGATCTACGAAAAGAGATTCTCACATTTTTTTAAAGAAACAAATAAGAATGGCCTGGAATATGGGCCTTTTCCAAATCGCCTCAGTCGTTCAGATATGGTGTTTGTTTTGCTTTCTTTCTTTCTTTCTTTCTTTTTTTTTTACAGATGGTTTATACTCAGTGGTGGGATTCAGCCGGTTCCAGCCAGTTCAGGTAAACCAGTAGTTAAATTGCTTGTTGGCTCCGCCTCTCCCCATCCCTCCCCTTCCAGGACTCCCCACGCACCCTATTTTGGCTCCCAGGTAAGTGCAGGGAGACCTCCTAGGCCCAAAATGTGTCGCCCCCCCATGGCCCATTTTTGCTTCCAGGGGATGCAGGAGGCCGAGTGCACGCCCCTCCATCCCGGTGGCCTGTTTTTGCTCCCAGGAGGCTTCAGGAAGTCTACTAGGCCCAAAACAGAGTGTGGGGGTGCAGTGCATCCCCCCGTGGCCCGATTTTGCTCCCAGGGGGGTACAGAAGCCCGAGTGCTGCCTGCCACACCCCTGGCCATGCCCACCATGGTCACACCCACCCAGCTGGTCATTAGGGCAGTGAACCAGTTGTTCAATTATTTGAATCCCACCACTGTTTATACTGAGGATGTCAACTCTGAAGTGAACCCGGCTGAAGCTATCTTGCGCTACCTCATAGTTGCCACAAAGCTTGACAGAGGGAAGGGAGCGGGGAGGTAAATAGCCCAGTTAACAGTCAAAACAAAACGTTTTCCTGTGGGAACCAAGGTCATCGTAACAGGTGGCTGTGGAAGGAGGAGAGGACCCTGCCAGCTATATTCATTGGACAATGTGACCAGTGACACCTGGGAGCGTGGATTTTTACTCTTTTAATTAGATGAAAACCGTGGGAACCTTTAGAATTGGTTTTCACTGGCTGTGCCGATATGATGTATCCAATAAATATGTTCTTTGAGGAATCTACCTGCCTTAAGTTCTGCTTTCAATGGGTGCATTACTCAGAACATTGTCAGAGGACTTTGGGGTAAATTTGGAGACACTCAACCATTTCAAGGGAAAAAAATGACACATTTCGATTAGATAAATAAATAGATTAGCATGGCTTTGTACCTTTTTACTACAACCTCAAAAACAGTTTCATTGATGGAATCAAGGAAAAGTGCCAGCGATATCTGGCAGCCCCATGGATAGTATTGCTCATCAAAATGCTATCAAATGGTCTATGAACTGAAATGAAACATTGTTGTGACCAAGGCCCAAGTAGTGACAATTCAGTCCTCAACAAACTCGTTTTATTAAAACAGCTGAGCTTCGTTCAAAACAAAATTCTTAATAACCAGTCTGTTGGCCTTATCACCAACCTTTGATGTCTTTGGCAACATGCCAATCACTTTTCTTGGCAAAACCCCCACAAAGTCCAAGAGACACTGACAAGAAGCATGGAAATCAACATTGCTTTTCTATAAAGAACCCAACAGCTCGCTGCTGCTCTTTTAAGCCTTATGGGAGTGGCCAATCATCTCCTGGCCTTACTCCCGAGTCATCCTTTTTGCTTTAGCTGCTCTTGCCTTGTGGCAGCTCTTTGCATGCGTGCACTAGGAACAGGCTCCTCCTGTTCCTCTGCCTGTCTGCTGTCTGCCTCTGGAGGCTCTGGAGTCTGCGCATCGCTCCCAGATGGCCCTGGCCCCATCTCTGACTCCGATGCAGAGCCCTCATCCAGGCCTTCCCCTGACTCCAGGACTGGCCCATTGTCCTCCCCAGCCTCTTCACTGTCCGACTCTGCTGCCAGGTCCATGGGCTGTTGGCAGACGACAACGTACATAACATTACTGTCAGCCAATGTATTTAGTCTTCTTATCTTGGGGTCTTCCGTTCCCTTTGGCATTGTTTTTTTTTTCTAATTTACCTTCAGATATTTAATAAGTGGACAAAGTTAAAAATTGGGATGGGTAAGTTTGAGGAGAATCTTATGAATATCTTTTATTTATGCAATGACAGATTTTCAAATGTCTGAAGAATGCATTTTAGTCCAGGGGTCTCCAACCTTGTCAACTTTAAGACTTTTGGACTTCAACTCCCAGAGTTCCCAGCCAGCTTTGAAGTCCACAAGTCTTAAAGTTGACATGTTTGGAGACCCCTGTTTTAATCTACAATATTCTGTTAAGCAATGCTATAAAGCATGAACTGGAAGGCAATGCTGTTTTAGAACATAGAGTAATAGGGTTGGAAGGAACTTTAGAGGTCTTCTAGTCAACTTCCTCTTTATCATTCTGGACAAATGGTTGTCCAATCTCTTCTTCAAAACCTCCACTGATGGAGCATCCACAATTTCTGGAGGCAAGCCATTCTGCTGATTAATTGTTCTCACTGTCAAGAAATTTCTCCTCAGTTCTGGGTTGGATCTCTCTTTAATTATCTTCTGCCCATTATTTCATGTCCTGCCTTCAGGTACTTTGGAGACTCCTCTCATCTCTATGAAAAGCCCTCAAGTATATCTTGTTCCTTATAATCTCAGAGAAAGGGTCTTTAAATAATGGATTTAAGTAATAACATCCATCCTGACTGGATGGTATACAAATGTTCCTAATTTTAAGAGCAATTTCGCAGTTGAAGGAATCCATAAGAGAGATGTGAAGCTCCATTTTATGGATATGTTTGTTGTTGTTCGTTGCGAAGTTGTGTCCAACCCATCGGGACCCCATGGACAATGTTCCTCCAGGCCTTCCTGTCTTCTACCATCCTCTGGAGTCCATTTAAGCTCACACTGACTGCTTCAGTGACTCCATCCAGCCACCTCGTTCTCTGTCGTCCCTTTCTTCTTTTGCCCTCAGTCATTCCCAGCATTAGGCTCTTCCCCAGGGAGTCCTTCCTTCTCATTAGGTGGCCAAAGTATTTGAGTTTCATCTTCAGGATCTGGCCTTCTAAAGAGCAGTCAGGGTTGATCTCCTCTAGGACTAACCGGTTGGATCACCTTGCAGTCCAAGGGACTCGCAGGAGTCTTCTCCAGCACCAGAGTTCAAAGGCCTCAATGTTTTGGCACTCAGCCTTTCTTATGATCCAGATTTCACAGCCATACATTGCAACTGGATATGTTTACCTGGAGGTTAAATAACATTAGGAGCTGATTTAAAAGAAACTTTCCTTTTTATTTTCCTTTATGAAAACTCTTCTATCACTCCTATATAAGCTGACATTTATACACACACATGCATATGCATACACATGCACAATACACAAATGCAAAAATGCACAATATGCCGACTCTGCCTTTGGCAATTTCCTTTTCAGAAAAGATCCACCTGATTAGCCCCTTTTAAGAGACCAATAAAAGCAATTGCTTTCTGACAGGTAGTTTCAGCCCTGAATAATTGCAATCGGAGCAAAATATGTTCACAGTTTCTAGTCGCCTGCTTGGAGTTTTGTTAAATTGAAATCCATCTGCATTGTCGAAACACATTAACCGTTTTACAGTCCATAGTTGAAAAACAAACATTTTTCAATCTGGAGTTTTTTTTAAAAAAACAGACACCCAAAGAAATAGAGTGATAAAAATTAACCGCTGCCCTCTTACACATCCAAGAGCTTTTGTTCCTAAAGCTTCCCCTGAAGAGATCACCTTCATGAAAAGCTATTTTTGGAGCATTATAATTCATCCGTCTTTTCACAACTGGTGCTTGAGACAAGCTGGTGGGCCCTTCTTAGTGTCACTTAACTTTATTTGCGCTCATTTGAAGTTCGTTTGCAGGGTCTCTCAAGAGTTTTGCCTCTGTCAAGACTGAAGCAGTGGTCTGCTGGTTGGGAATGAGTTATTAAGGGAAGTGAAATTTTTGGACACAGGGTTTTCCGAACCTTCCACAGAGAAAATATAATGGCCAACGAAACTCATCAGAGGTGAGTTTCACCTATTTTACCACAGGCTCGCCATGTGCGTGCTTTCTGTGCATGTGCCCGGCCTCAAAAACAGGGCTAAGTAGGATGGCATAGTACCTGAGTGGGTAGGCAGACCCACTCACAATCTCCTGCTACTGGTTCATTCGAATTGGTCCGAACCGACTGAATACCATCACTGAAATCCATTTTTTTTACTACCGGTTCTGTGGGCGTGGCTTGGTGGGCATGGTGTGGCTTGGTGGTGTGGCAGGGGAAGGATACTGCAAAATCTCCATTCCCACCCCCATTCCAGAGGAAGGATACCACAAAATCTCCATTCCCACCCCACTCCGGAGGAAGGATGCTGCAAAATCTCCATTCCCACCCCACTCTGGGGCCAGCCAGAAGTGATATTTGCCAGTTCTCCGAACTACTCAAAATTTCCGTTACCGGTTCTTCGAACTGCTCAAAATTTCCGCTACCGGAACCTGTCAGAAGCGGCTGGAATTCACCCCTGTTCTGTACTGTCCCACTCCTGATCAGGAGTGGGTTTCAAAACACGTCGCTACCGGTTCACTTGTGGGCATGCACTCACACTTGCAACACTTCTGCACATGTGGAGAAGCATCCAGGCGAGTGGGCAGAGTCTCCCGTCTCTGCCGCTAAAGTTCACCCCTACGAACCGGTAGCAACCCACCACTGCTCCAGATCCATTTACCAATGAAATTTCCCTCTGACCCAAACCCGTAGCAAGCGATGGCCTTTGTGCAAGGTTTCCCTCTTATTTATTTAGCTGATGAAGCTCACCAGAGTGTATTTTCTTGCTCTTTTAATATCCACATGGTTGGATCAAGGTTTACCTTTGCTGTTGGATTCAAGCTGTTTCACAATATGCCTTGCAGGATTCGTGAAGCTTTTTTTTTTATTTCACTTATATTATTCTGCCTTCTCTGCTTCTGTCTGCCTGACTCACAAAAAGTTTTTTTTTATTCCTTTCATAAACCAAAAAGGACAAACCTCCCCTGAAAGTGTTTTTTTTTTCCTTAAAAAAAACCACCATAATAACAAAAACATGTTAAGCTATATCTCTGTTCAGTCTTTAAGCACAGCATTAAACCTTGAAGACATGGAATCATATTGATCAATTTTTCATTACACAAACAGAAAGACGGTTTGTGAGTTATAAAGTGAACACATATAATCAATCCAAGAATGTAATTCTGGGGTCTTACTCTTTTTTTAAAGCTAAAGAGGAATCTCTCTCTCTCTCTCTCTCTCTCTCTTTTTAATGAATATCTGCAACTTTCCATTGAATAATGCCAAATCTTTCTTATAGAACTTAAAAATGCACTCAAACTTTGAACCAGTGGTGGGTTGCTACCGATTCTGCCCGGTTCAGGAAAGCTGGTAGCGAAGATGTTGATGCGAGAGCGAACCGGTTAGCTCCGACCATCATCTGGGCCCTGTTACCAGCCCTTGCACTATACCTACCTTTATTCCTTCGTTTTTAGCCCACAATTCTTGATTACTGCTCGCCTGTCTGGAACCCATACCATATATCTGATATCAATACAGTTGAGCGTATTTTACGAGAAGAGTTCTCCACTCCTCCATAACCAATAAAATACCTTATTCCACCAGACTTGATATCCTGGGTCTAGAAAACTTGGAACTTCGTCGCCTTCGACAGGACCTGGGTTTAGCTCATAAAATCATCCGTTGTAATGTCCTTCCTGTCAATGACTTCTTCAGTTTCAATAACAATAACACAAGAGCTACCAACAGATTTAAACTCAATGTCAACCACTCCAGTTTAGATTGCAGAAAACACGATTTCTGTAACAGAATTATCTATGCTTGGAATGCATTACCTGACTCTGTGGTCTCTTCTCATAACCCCAAAAGCTTTACTCAAAATCTATCCACGGTTGACCTCACCACTTTCCTAAGAGGACTCTAAGGGGCGTGCATAAGAGCACAAATGTGCCTACCGTTCCTGTCCTATTGTTTCTTCCTATATATATATATATATTTATGTTTATATTACCTTGTTTCTCCTCATATATATGTTTATATATTATATAATCCTTTATGTAATGCTCATATATATTGTTACAACAAATAAATAAATATTGTTCATATATATCATATATATTGTTACGACAAATAAATAAATAAATAAAAAAAATAAAAAATAAAAATAAAGTCTAAGGGACTCGCAGGAGTCTTCTCCAGCACCATAGTTCAAAGGTCTCAATTCTTTGGCGTTCAGCCGTCCTTATGGTCCAACTTTCACAGCCATCCATTGCAACTGGGAAAACCATTTTTCCCAGTTGATATGACCACAAGAGTCATTAAAAGAGATGGCCTGGAGGAACGTTGTCCATGGGGTCATGATGGGTCGGATACGACTTCGCAACTAACAACAACAACATCAGAAGATATCCCGTTTGTGTACTCAAGTGTTTACAGCCATAAAACAATGCATGAAAAGCCTATGTTTGACTTATCTCTGGTTACATACCCAGCAGTGAGTTTCCAATATTCTTACCACCGGTTTGCCGCACATGCGCATTCTCGCTTTTGTGTGCAATTTCCGCACATGTGCCTGGCCTTCCACATGTGTGCTTTGCTTGCTTATGTGCCTTCCATGCATGTGCCCGGCCTCAAAAACATGCCTAAATAGGACAGCGTAGAGCCGGGGTGGGTGGCAGGCCCACCCATGATCTCCGCTACCGATTTCCCCGAACCTGTATGAACTGGCTGAATACTACCTCTGTACATACCCCATCAGAAGGAAGCTACAATGTCTCCCAAAGCAGTTAGTGGGAAAAAATAGCAATAGCACTTAGACTTATATACCACTTCACAGTGCTTTGCATCCCACTCTAAGTGGTTTACAGAGTCATGCTATTGCCCCCAACAATCTGGGTCATCATTTTACCCACTTCGGAAGGATGGAAGGCTGAGTCAACCTTGAGTCAGTGAGAATTGAACTCTTGACTGTGGGCAGAGTCAGCCTGCAATGCTGCATAGGAAGGAAGGAAGGAAGGAAGGAAGGAAGGAAGGAAGGAAGGAAGGAAGGAAGGAAGGAAGGAAGGTCAATAGCACTTAGCGAAATATATCACTTCACAGTGCTTTTCCAGCCTTCTCTAAGTGGTTTATAGAGTCAGCGTATTGCGCTCAACAATCTGGTTCCCCATTTTACTGACTTCAGAGGGATGGAAGGCCGAGTCAACCTTGAGCCTGGTGAAATTCGAACTGCCAAATTGCAGGCAGCCGGCAGTCAGCAGAAGTAGCCTGCAGTACTGCATTCTAACCACTGTGCCTCTGAAGCTCATATGATAGAAGGGGAGTAGAGGAGACCAGAAATTCATATTTTTTTTTCATTTTATGACCCTGTAAACCCTTAATTTTGGGGGTAGAGTCGGGGTGATTGAGTAGAACTGAACATTTACTGGCCAAATATCCTTCCTGAAACCTACCCGGAGTTCACAGCAGATAGTTTCTCTTTGCGCTCTGATAAAGAAACATCTGTCATTGCCTAGGATTGAATTCTCAACCTTCCAGGTGTGCATGTGGTGGGGAGGCAAGAGTCTTCACTTCTAGGCCACAGTGCCTCTTATGATGCTCCAAAATAAAATCTTTTGGTGATCTAATTCATTCAGAGTTGATAAACCTAAATCTGGGATTCACAACTTTAGATAGCTCACATGACTGAATATTTTTTCACCTAAATAGATTCATTCATATTCATATTCCTCAGCATATAGAACCATTTTTTCTCTCTCTCTGACTTACTAGCTTTTCATATGCAGAGATTTTTTAAAATTATCAGTTATAGGAAGCTTTGAGAATTGGGAGCAAAGTTTTGCTGGTAGCATCAAATATAATATCAGGAGTTGAAGACCATTTTTAATCTCGCATAAAACATTGATGGTCCTTTAATAAATAAACAGTGGTTTGGAGAAGGTGGGGGGAAGATAACCTAGTTACATTTAGGATAATTTATGGTAAAACCTGGTCTACCATGCCAAAATCAAGTTGTATTAAACATGGACTATGGTACCAAGTCAGATTTTTTCCCCTCAAGAATATGTCTGGCATTGCGACAGCTTCCGAGGTGTTCCTTAGCAGTCAAATTGATAAAGGAGACTGATACTTTGTTTTATAGCATGACAATTTCCAACTTAAAATAAAATAAAGCACCTTTAAAATAAAATTACATAGGGCAACGAGCCAAAAAATATCAGAGATAGCCTCTCGGGAATGAATTTGTCTTCACTTAATGTAATGTATAGGTATATTTTATTTTATTTTTATGTCATTTTTCTCACCCCAGGGAGAAATAATATAAATATATGGTTATTATCACTGAATGTAGAAATGATGTAGCACATCATCCAGTCAAAACTAATTCCTGGCTTTTCTTATGGCTACTCAAACTCAAAGGAAAACATAAAGCAAAGCCAGCCTCAGTTTGTTATTTTGAGCCACATTAATTCAATGAAATTAGGTCTAATTCATCAATTTTTATGGGGGAAAAGACTCAGAAATTTCCATTAACAAGAAACAAATTCAAGCATTTCCAAGTTTTTCCCTCAGAGACTTTGAAAATGTAGTTCGGTGTTGGAAATATTCCATTATTTCTTCTTTTTTTTTCCACAGACAAGTTACCATACATTTGTTTTCTAGCTCCATGTAAACGTATTTGGAAATAGAAGAAGAATTATGATAATATGAAGTAGAATAGCCTGTTGGTTTGTCTAATATTAAAACTATTTTCAATAGTGTTTCATCTATGAGTGTGTGTGTGTACATGTGTGTATGTATGAAGATCATAAAACACAAGTACATCATACTATTGTATGATGTTTGAGGATCCTACCCTCAAAATGACGCTATAGAGTACTGCACAACAGAACAACTAGACACGAGAACAGTTTCTTCCCGAACGCCATCACTCTGCTAAATAAATAATTCCCTCAACACTGTCAAACTATTTACTAAATCTGCAGTACTATTAATCTTCTCATCGTTCCCACAACCCATCTCCTCCCACTTATGACTATAACTTTGTTGCTTGTATCCTTACGATTTATACTGATATTGATTGTTTGTTGATCACTTATTTGTAGCCTATGACTATCATTAAGTGTTGTAAGTATTGTACCTTGATGAAGGTGTCTTTTCTTTTATGTACATTGAGAGCACACAAGACAAATTCCTTGTGTGTCCAATCACACTTGGCCAATAAAAAAACTTCTATTCTATTCTATTCTATTCTATTCTATTCTATTCTATTCTATTCTATTCTATTCTATTCTATTCTATTCTATTCTATTCTAGGATCCTCTAAAAGGATGCAAATGACCAGCTGTTTGTAAGGAATAAAAATCCTTCCATTCCTCACTATCCTGTCAGAGCTGAAGAAGCTTCTTGGATGAGAAGTGAAATGTCTTCAAAAGAAAAAACAAGAAAGTCCAGTTGCCTCCTGAAGAAACACCTTTGGGACAACCATGACCTGGATGACTGGGAAACTCTGCAGACATTCAGATGCCTAGCTTCTAAAGACAAGTATTGGCTTATGGTCATATATTTAATCTTGATTCATGGCTTTGTAGGAAGTTAGAGCTCACCCTTCTCCTAGAAGAATGAAATGTTTTAGAAAATATTAAATAGGGCAGAATATTATATTTCCCTGGATGAGAAATGTTTTAAAGACAAAGCAACTTCCTACCTCCCCCTCCCCACCTTTGTCAATGGGCCAGAGGCAGAAACCCAATCTCCCCCACCTTTGCCAATGGATCATCATCTGCAACACAATAGGACCCATCTAGTAACAGAAACTCACCACATGGCACCTGGGAAGATTATATCAGCCAGAAAGGCTAGCTAAGACCCCACCCCCCGGGAGTCTGACAACCAATCAGGGTACTCTTCCTGGGCCCCAGGAAGTTCAAACATCAGAGAGGGCATAAAACCAAGGCACGCTCAGCATCTCACCCTTTTCTGTTCAGGAACTCAAACCATGTGATCCTGCCCACCATTAAACCATCTTTCCGAGCAGTCTCTGTGTTTCCAGTGTCTTCTTCCCCACTTGGAACTGAACCCAGAAGGACATTTCTTCCAACAGCTTGTTATTGGTTATTCTTCCACTTCTTGTGCTAGAGGTGGACCTCAAAGAGCATTGGTGAAAATTTTCTTCTTGGCTGACTTATGTCTGCAGACTAGATTGTCTCAATTCTATTATTTGGGATGGCTGTTCAGCTTCCTATCTTCCATTTTCTCCAAGGCTTTCAAATCTCTCTGGAACATTTTTTTCAATGCCATCTTAGTCTTTTCTTTTTGAATCACTCTGGGGAGTATGCAGATTTTTCCCTTATAGCTCTGTAGCTCTGCTAGGATTCAGATGCTCACATGTTTTATCACCTGTTCTGGCATGAATCTATCTGCCTTGAATCTCTTTTTTATATCCTACCCACCCCCCTTGGATCTCCTGGGAAATTTATGCCTGTTGCTGACATCTGTCCCTCAGATTTCTTGTGGTATAAACAGGGAAAAATAATTCATTGCATTGCATTTTAGCAAAGTCTGCCTCTGGGGTAGTAAATTACTCAGGTTTTTTTCTTCTTCTTTGAAAACCTTTCTCTCCTTCAATGACCTCTCGCTTCTCATGTGTTTAAAAATGAAATTTATCATTTGTTCTACCTTTTACTGCAATTTCATATCACATTTTACTGTTTTAGTTTATTGCTACGCTTACATGCCGTTGCATTCTCTATTCTTTCTGAATTTTCCATTTGCTTTTTTAAAAACCTAGTACTTAAAATCATAGCGTGGAGGTGCCATCAAAACTTCCCCTAACATTTTTGTGAAGTTATGAATAAAAAAGAAAAATCAGGAAAACTAAAGGTCAGTTAAGGGACCCCTTTTCCCACCTCCATTCCTGCTTTGGGCTCAAGATTTCTCTTGAGGTTGTGGCGCTTCCTGTTCCTCAAGATAATTCTCAAATCCCGTTGCACATCCAGAGAGTTAAATTGAGCTAAATTGGTCCATATCCAGACCCTGCCAGTTTCATTTCCATTCCACTCCACTCAGTGTGTTTCTCAGAAGTTATCCATTGATATTTACATAAGATACTGCTTTGCAAATTAATGTAGAATATTTGCAGTAGGAAGCAAAGGTGTTTTCTTATAATCTTACAATGTCCTAACTTTTAGATAGCTTGCCCATAAATATAAGCCTTTCCTGGAATAATAATAATAATAATAATAATAATAATAATAATAATAATAATAATAATAATAATAACAACAACAACAACAACAACAACAACAACAACAACAACAACAGCTATCAAGATTTGAGAATCGAATTGCAGAGACTCTGGCATAAACCAGTGCAGGTGGTTCCAGTGGTACTTGGCACACTGGGAGCTGTGTCTAAAGACCTAGGCAAGCACTTAAAAGCAATTGGCGCTGACAAGATCACCATTGGTCAGCTGCAGAAGGCCACCTTACTGGGATCTGCTCGCATAATTCACCGATACATCACACAGTCCTAAATGCTTGGGAAGTGTTCGACTATATGTGGTACCTTGCTCAATAGTAGTACCTGTGAGAGGGATCTTGGAGTCCTAGTGGATAACCATTTAGATATGAGCCAGCAGTGTGCAGCAGCTGCTAAAAAAGCCAACACAGTTTTGGGCTGCATAAACAGAGGGATAGAATCAAGATCACGTGAAGTGTTAGTGCCACTTTATTATGCCTTGGTAAGGTCACACTTGGAATATTGCATCCAGTTTTGGTCGCCACGATGTAAAAAAGATGTTGAGACTCTAGAAAGAGTGCAGAGAAGAGCAAAAAAGATGATTAGGGGACTGGAGGCTAAAACATATGAAGAATGGTTGCAGGAACTCGGTATGTCTAGTTTAATAAAAAGAAGGACTAGGGGAGACAGGATAGCAGTGTTCCAATATCTCAGGGGTTGCCACAAAGAAGAGGGAGTCGGGCTGTTCTCCAAAGCATCTGAGGGTAGAACAAGAAGCAATGGGTGGAAACTGATCAAAGAAAGAAGCAACTTAGAACTAAGGAGAAATTTCCTGACAGTTAGAACAATTAATAAGTGGAACGACTTGCCTGCAGAAGTTGTGAATGCTCCAACACTGGAAATTTTTAAGAAAATGTTGGATAAGCATCTGACTGAGATGGTGTAGGGTTTCCTGCCTGGGCAGGGGGTTGGACTAGAAGGCCTCCAAGGTCCCTTCCAACTCTGTTGTTATATTATGTTATATTAGTGATCTGTGACACGAAATCCAGCATAGTTATCTCGTTTGCTGTGTATACTGTCATTTTGTGTAAATAATAATAATAATAACAACAGAAGGAGGAGGAGGAGGAGGAGGAGGAGGAGGAGGAGGAGGAGGAGGAGGAGGAGGAGATGATTACTTATGCTTGATCATCCATAGCTTCAGAAAAATACACGGCATCCCATTTCATATTAGCATTGCAGGAGCATCATGATTAAAAATAACAACAACGTGGCATTATGAAAAAATGTCAGTGTGCTGACTTTACAAAAAGGAGGAGAAGGAGAAAAGTGTTAGAAAGTGAGAAAAAGAATGAAAAAGGGGAAGAAAAAGAATTCCCTTGATCACAATCTGTAATGTGTTGTGAGGAGGACCTTAGGGGACGAGGGGAAGAGATGCTGCCTAGGAAACAATCAAACGATAAACGGAGGAGCTCCCATTAGCCTCATGGTCACAGAAAGAAGAACCATAGGTTGGACTCACTTCTAACGAGTCAAACAGTTAAAAATAGCAGCAGGAAGTTGGTACTTTCAGTCTTACAAGGTTGATATCACCCTTCCCAGGCAAACCAGACAGGACACAAGACCGGATGAACTAATTCTTACTTTATTGTAAGGCTACATTAACAGGATCTTGCGATGTCTGAAAAGCTGTGAAAAACATGAATCTTGCAAGTCTGAAAACTTGTGAAATATCTGCGAAGTTCATCTCCGAATGTGTCTATGATATCTCCAGGAGCTGAGTTCAGCTTGAAGGAGACTTCCCACTTTTATACTCACTGAGGAACATGCTGTCTTTTAGGCCTTTTTTTTCCCCAAGCTTCCATACCATGGAGACTTTCTGGGCTTCCTCGCCAGCTTTATATATTCTAAAATTGCAGCCTCCGAGCCCTCCAAGGGAAGTCATCACAGTAGAGGAGATTCCTAGAGTAGACTCTTCAACGCCCGGCTTCTTGTCTTTCTGTCCTTTGAAACTTCAAACCAGTGGTGAAATAGAGAGTTGGTATCTTCTTCGGGAGTTGATCAAAAGACTGGAGTATCTGAGCTCACGCTGAAGTGAGAAAGTAAGACTGAAGTTCTTCACCGAAAGCCATTTTTTAAATACTTCCAGAGAAATGGAAGACATGGTTTCCCTCCCCCTCCCCCAGCCCAAACATCCGATCTGTGGTAAAATCTTGCTCCGCTACAGCTTTAAAAATTAAATAATCAAGCTGTCCCTCTTTTGTATAATAAAACTTAAAATAACTCCCACTGCGTTTGAAATTCTTGTTTTAATGGACTCTTTGTGAATACAAGTAGACTTCCCCTTAGCAGATAAATGCTAAGTGTATCAACGGTTTGCATTATAGAATGGCGAATTCTGTGTAGATTTTTTTTAACGCAATAATTCTGCTCTGTCCCATTTCTGTATTAATTTGCATTTTTCCCCCTTCATTTTTTAGAAACATTAGAAATGTCATGCAAAAATGATTGGGGTACTGCTTATCATGTCCCTGTGTGTCTGTTTAATGTGAAGGGTAATATCTATTTTCTCATAAAGCTCTACTTCTACAAAACCAGGATATTTTGTGATCTGGTTCTCCAAGTCTATTGAAACTCTTATGCACATCATCTTCATATAGTTACAAATTAACAGAGTTGGAAGGGACCTTGTAAGACATCTAGTCCAACCCCCCTCGCCCAAGCAGGAGACCCTACACTATTTCTGACAAATGGCAGTCCAATCTCTTCTTGATCAACCTCTTCTCAAGTGATGAAGCTTCCACAACTTCCGAAGGCAATTTTTGTTCCATGGATTGACTGGTCTCACTGTCAGAAAGTTCCTCCTTATTTCTAGATTGAATCTCTCCTTGTTCAGTTTCCATCCATTATTCCTTGTCTGGCCTTCAGGTGCTTTGGAAAATAGCTTGTTCCCTCCACTTTCTGTGGAAGCCCCTGAAATATTGGAAGACTGCCATCATGTCTCCCCAGTCCTTCTTTTCACTAGACTAACCAGGCCCAGTTCCTGCAACTGTTCTTCACATGTTTTGGTCTCCAGTCCCCTAATCATCCTGGTTGCTCTTTTCTGCACTTTTTCTAGAGTCTCAAGATCTTTTTTACAGTCTGGTGACCAAACTGGATGCAGTACTCTAGGTGTGGTCTTACTAAGGCTTTATAGAGTGGTATTAGTACCCCACTTGATCTTAATTGTATCCCTCTGTTAATGCAATTTAGGATTGCATTGGCTCTTTTAGCTGCCACTACACACTGCTGGTTTAAATTTAACTGGTTGTCAGCTATGATCCCTCTCATAGTTATTGCTATTAAGCCTGGTTTTTTTTAAAATTTCATTTTGTCACAACAGTATACACAAACATCGACATAAATAAAAAACAACATGTCATTATATATATATATATATATATATATATATATATATATATATATATATATATATATATATATATATATATATATATATTTTCTGAGGTTTTCACAGGTGTTTGTATGTAGGTCTTTGGTTATTCGGGTTTTCTCCCACGTAAAATTGGAAGTGTCTTGGTGACGTTTCGACGAAGTCTCATTCGTCATCTTCAGCTTCGTGCTTCTGGGAGCAATGTGTGATTGCAGCTGTTTCTTCCTTTTTAACTGCTAGTGGGGGTTTGAACTGATTGGGTGGGAGCTTGGCTGTGCTCTGATTGGATGGTGGATTTTTGTGCTCTGATTGGCTGGGGGTGTGTCCTGTTTGGGTGGGGGCTTGGTTGTGCTCAGATTAGTCTGAGTTGCAGGGGGATTTGAGCTGGTGAGCTGGATTGCTGTTGTTTGGCTTCGTGTTTGTGGTCGTGCTACATCTTCATAGTGGGTGTCAGTCTGCTGCATGTATGGATTGGAGGGGTTTGAAGTGGCTAATGTTGCAGCTGCGGTCTGGCTTCTGGTCCTTGGTCATGCTTCCTGATCAGTGTGGGTTTGGGTCTGCTTTCTGGGTGGATGTGTGGTGGTGACATCCTGTGTGGACCTCGTGAGTGTGGGTCTGGTGTCATTCCTCATGTTAGGGACTTGTTTGTCAATAAGGGCGGGTTTCCAAATGGCTGGTAGGCAGGAGGTATCATCTCGTTTGTTCATGCTGTGTGGGCGTTTTTCTATCTCAATGGCTTCTCTGATTATTCTGTTGTTAAAGTGTTCAGTTTTGGCGATAGTTCTGGTCTTTTTAAAGTCAATATCGTGTCCTGTGGCTTTAAGGTGTTGGACCAGGGAAGAAGTTGGAAGTAGACTTTTGAATCCTACCTTATCAAATTCAGCCTGGATAATCTTAATTCAGCCTGGATAATCTTAATCCTAGGGGAGACATGATAGCAGTGTTCCGATATCTCAGGGGCTGCCCCGAAGAAGAGGGAGTCAAGCTATTCTCCAAAGCATCTGAGGACAGGACAAGAAGCAATGGGTGGAAACTAATCAAGGAGAGAAGCCACCTAGAAATAAGGAGAAATTTCCTGACAGTTAGAACAATTACTCAGTGGAACAACTTGACTCCAGCATTTGTGAATGCTCCAACACTGGAAGCCTTTAGGAAGATGTTGGATAACCATTTGTCTGAAGTGGTGTAGGGTTTCCTGCCAAAGCAGGGGGTTGAACTAGAAGATCTCCAAGGTCCCTTCCAACTCTGTTATTCTATTCTATTCTGTTCTGTTCTGTTCTGTTCTGTTCTGTTCTGTTCTGTTCTGTTCTATTCTATTCTATTCTATTCTATTCTATTCTTCTGTTCATTTCTCTTCTCTTCTCTTCTCTTCTCTTCTCTTCTCTGATTAGGGAAGATTTGCAGATCCTTTCTTCTTTTCTCTTATGTGCTTACAGGTAGTTCTCAACTTACAACCATCTGTCTAGCAACTGTTTGAAGTTAAAAGGGCACTGAAAAAAAATGACCTATAACCATTTCTCACACTTACATTGCAGCAGCATCATTTGGATGTTTGAAGTGTCCCAGAGTCATGTGATCCCCCTATTTCGACTTTCTGACAAGCAAACTCAGTGGGGAAACTATGTTCATTTAATAACCGCGTTACTAACTTAACAACTGCGGGGATTCATTAACAACTGTGGCAAGAAAGGTCGTAAAAAAGGACAACGCTCTCTTACCAATTGTCTCACTTAGGAACAGAAATTGTGGGCTCAATTGTGGTCATAAGTCGAGGACTACCCGTACCTGTAGTTATGCATGCAGAGACATCTAACTTCAGGAATCACCCATGTTCAGCTATTTAATTCCAGGGTATGTTAACAGAAAGTCATCTTAGATGTTTCGTTCTGCTGTGATGCTTGAGAAAGTTCAGATCAAATTCTGCCTCTGGGTGTTCTTGTTCTTCTCTCTACATTTTTTTTCTTTGTTTTTACCCTTCTCCCCTCTCCTCTTGTACCTCCTTCCAGATGATGTTCTGGTTTGTCTTGAAGTTTGTGTTAAAATTACAGGCATGCTTCTTTTGACTACCTTGCAAAATGTTAGCTGCCTCTCATGTATCTTTTCTTGGCATTGAAAAAAATGAGCTGTGTTGCCCAATAGCTTCAGTTGGTAAAATAATCCAAACAAGTACAAAATTAAATAGAGGGTCCTTGACATACAACCAGAGGTGGCATTCAGCTGGTTTGGACCGGTTTGGGCAAACTGGTGGTAGCAACCTGTGGGTAGTAGCGACCTACAGGTAGTAGTGACCTGTGGGTAATAGCGACTTGCGCTCACTGGCCCTGGTTGCTATGCTGTACTATTTAGCATAGCTAAATGTTTTCAAGCCATGTGCATGCATGGAAGCCACACGTGTGAGCAAAGCGTGTTCACATTTTCGGTGCTGGGCAAACCGGTAGGTAAAGTATGTGAATCCCACCCCTGCATACAACCATTCATCTAGGGACTGTTTGAAGTTACAATGGCCCTAAAAAAAGTGATTTACAATCAGTTTGTCAACCCCCCAAAACGGTGAGTGTCTGGCGCGCCATCTCGGGATTGCCATACGTGGTGAGGGGAGAAAGCCAGATGGAGAAGGGGGAAGCCCTGCCTGTTGTGCCTCATCCTCCCTCCTTTCCTCAGCCAGGCCCCTCCCATCTACACCCGGGCCTGTTATCAGACTCGGAGTCTGATAATGAAAATGAACGGCTTGTCATGCCTCCAGCCAGCAGCCCTGGCCCCATACCCGGACTGGATGTCAGGAATGAACAAACAAACCTCACTCATACAGCGTGTGAGCAGGGAGCCAGCCACATGCTGGAATTACCGACAGCAGATCCAGCTGAAGAGAATTTACAGTGGGAGGATCCTCGCTTCCGGAGATCTGAGAGGCGACGCCAGCAGAAGGAAGGGAGGGGCAGGCCTGGATAAATGCTGAGTCATGAAGCCACACCCCACAGCCTATATAAAGGACCTGCTTATGGCATTCCAACTTTGAGTCAAGCAAAGTCTCATCTAGTTTGCTGAAGTCACAACTTGGACTCCTGCCTGCCCTGAGAAACCTGGAAGGAATTTGGCAAAGCTGCAGAGGCTTCGTTGCCACGCTTGATACGGACTTCCTAGACCCGGTCATCAGAGGGGGAGGGGGACATGACATTGCCGGTCAGGAGGGATCACTTACACAATGACAGGACTCACAGGTTGCCTATGCACAAGACTTGAAATATACACTAGACCTGAATGCCCGGATGGGTGTGTGATCAGCAAGGAGGGAGGAATAGGGAACGTGAAGCCCAGCTGGGGAGGTGGGGCTGGAAACAGGCATGCCAACAGAAAGGCGGAGAAGCCGCACCGTCAGGAAGCAGCTGGAGAGGGACTGGGTGGTCCAATCCATTAAAATCAGCTGTGCGGCAGAAGCGGGGAGCGCTGACTTAACCTCCATTTCACTTCGTGCCGAGATTCCAGCCTGCATTCAAGTGGTTCGTGTTTCCAACTGCGTGACGTGCTGTTTCTGGGGCTGAGTGCTAGGAATGTGACACAGTTGTTGTACTTATGACTGCCACATCCTCCACAGTCCAGGATCAGATGATCAAAATTTGGACACTTGGCCACATCTGTCTGTCTGTCTATCTATCTGTCTGTCTGTCTATCTATCTATCTATCTATCTATCTATCTATCTATCTATCTATCTATCTATCTATCTATCTATCTATCTATATCTGAGCTTCCAGTTTGTGAATGCATACTGATTATTGGTCTTCTGGTTTATGGGGCGCATGTGCTCCAGGAAATAGCACACAAGCTATTCATGACATTCATTTTCTTTTGCTATCCTACATAGAATACCTCTATCACAATATTGTCTGTGTTCTGTCCTCCCTCGCCTCTGTCCAAATGATGGCTTAATTAGCCGTCACTATCAGCTCCGGCAGCAGAATAGCCAGCATCTGCCAAGAGCTTCCATTATGTTCCACGACACTGGTGAGTCACCTAGAAACAAACTTCAGCTCTTAATCAGTGGATTTGCCTGTTACAAAGAGACACAGCAGCTCTGGCTGCCTTTTATATCCTGTGGGGTGTGGCTCCATGACTCAGCACTTCCTAGACCTGCCCCACCCTTGCTTCTGTTGTTCCCTCCTGTCCTGCCTATGAAACCAAGCCTGATTGCTGTCAGCTGGGTCTGCAGGCGTGGCCTGGGGGGGGAAGAGTCAGGGGAAGGAGGCCTCGTTATCTCCTCCACCTGGCCTGCTTCTGGCTCCTGGAGCTGAGCCAGAGAAGCCGGTGCTCCCGAGGTAAGTCCTGACGACCCTTCCCTCTCACTGTCCAAGTCACTTTCTGGCAGGAGGCCCAGCTCGGGGGGGCGCAGACACAACAGTCTGTCTGTTGTCCTGCTGATACATCAGACAACTTCCATAATTGCCAGTTACACTGGCTGGGCATTATGATTATGTTATGGCGCGCATGTGCTCTCCTGCATGCGTGAAGACCAGCTGGCTGGTGTGCATGTGCGAGCCAGTACTCGGAAGAGCATGCCCAGAGAGATGGCTCTTCATGCCACTTCTGGCATGGATGCCATAGTTTCGCCATCACTGATCTAGATGCTTTTTTCTTAATATTTAAACCTCTCTTGTTAATACGAAAATGGATGTTTTTCGGCTCAATTTCTTTGAGAAACCCTAACCCTTTGATGCTAGACTATTGATCCTCAACCAGAACAGCTGTTTGTAATTACAGCTGACTGCCAGCTAATCTTTCGACTAGTGTAACACAAAGCTAAAATAGCTGTTCACACCCATTAACTAGGTCTTTGCAGTTTTATACACAGTTGTCCCCAGCAGATTCAAGCTGGAGTGTAGGAAGTGCCTGTATCCTAAAATGAACCTTGAAGTGGCTAAATAAAACTGATGTAAGTACAAGCCAAAAAAAAAAATAGATATATGTATGTGAGGGAGGAATTAGTTCAGTTCTTCGGACCAGGGTGATCATTTTGTTTACCTTCTCTGGCTGAGGCATTTATTTTTCCTCATGCCAGAAAAAAGAAAATATTTGTAATATTAGCATGTAATTACTTCCAGTCCAACAGCATGTAATGCTAGAATATTCTTACAACAGTATGTATGTAATATCAGCACACTGTATTATCTTTACATAATGCCAAGTTGTTGTTATTTTTTTATTGTGTTGCTCATACAAAGCTAATATGAAATGTGATGCCATGTATTTTTCTGAAGCTAAGAATGATCCGGCATAAATCATCATCACCTCCTCCTCCTCCTCCTTCTCCTCCTCCTTCTTTATTTTTATTTATTTATTTTTATTTATTTATTTGTCACACAGTATATATATAAGCATAAGCATGTAATAACTATAAAATATATAAGCATATATACAAGTATGAGTATGTAATAACGATATAACGAAAGAAAACAATAGGACCGGAACGGTAGGCACGCTTGTTCTCTTATGCACACCCCTTTGAAGCTTTGGGGATTTGGGGAAGAGACCACAGAGTCAGGTAGTTTATTTCAAGTATTAAAAACTCTGTTACTGAAGTCATATTTTCTGCAATCAAGATTGGAGCGTTTAACATTAAGCTAAAATCTATTGTGTGCTCGTGTATTATTTCAATTGAAGCTGAAGTAGTCTTCGACAGGAAGGACATTGTAACAGATGATTCTATGAGTTAAACTCAGGTCATGTCGAAGGCGGCGTAGTTCTAAATTTTCTAAACCCAGGATTTCAAGTCTGGTGCCATAAAGTATTATTATTTCTTCTTCCTCCTCCTCCTCCTCCTCCTCCTCCTCCTCCTCCTCCTCCTCCTCCTCCTCCTCCTCCTCCTCCTCCTCCTCCTCCTCCTCCTCCTCCCTCTTCTGGAACTGGAAGTCCTACAATTTGAAATTTTACTGTCACTTTTTTCAGGTGCATAGATGAGACCTGTATTACACCACTCACAGTCTTCTGGAGTGGATAGCCATAATATAGGTTAAATAATAAAAATTTCTGCAGGAATTGGGAAAATGCCAGGATGAACATTACTAAGAAGATCCCACAAGAGGTGGTTTTGCAAACAACAGATTCCCATGTGAATTGTATGAGGAGGGTTGGTGGAAAACTATTAACAATGATGAGAAGATTTTTTGTTTGCTTGCTTGCTTGCTTGTTTGTTTTATACCTTCTAATCAGTCTTAACAACGGTGGCAAGAAAGGTTGTAGAAGGGGGCAAAACAGACTTAACAAATGTCTCACTGAGATACCTGTCTCACTGAACAAGAGAAATTTTGGGCTCAACTGTGATCCTAAATCAAGGACCGCCCTCAGTAGGGAGTAACCCAAATAGTGTTTGGCTCTCTTTGAGTTGGCATATGTTTTGATGCATTTTTAACTCAAATGAACACTCAGGTTCAAAGATTGTATAGAGCAGGGGGCCACCAACCTTTTGAACCTCAGGGACCACTAAATTTGTAATTTTAAATTCCGTGGACCACTAATATGATCTGCCTAATGACTGGCTGGGTGGGTGTGGTAGGTGGACATGTGACTTAGTGGGCATGGCCAACTAGATGTCACTCACATCAAGGGGTGTCTCATCAGCCTCTACTCCTCCTCCCCTCCCAGCTACTCAGTGGTGGGATTCAGCCAGTTCGCACCTATTCGGGAGAACCGGTTGTTAACTTTCTAAGCAGTTCGGAGAACTGGTTTGTTGGAAGAAATCTTAATTTTGTTTTTTTTCCACTTTACAGGGTTAATCCTGCAAGGAAGGCAGGAAGGAAACATTCTGGTGTTGTTTCTAGCCTAATCTTTATTGCCCTGCTTATAGAAACTACCTCTCTGGTTAACCTTTATTACATTGTAACAGCTAAGGTGAAGCACCCATCCACAAGAGTGACGTTGAACTGGCCATGCCCACACGGTCACAAGACCACTGAGCCACCAGCTGGTCATTAGGGCAGGGAACTGGTTGTTAAATTATTTGAATCCTACCACTGCAGCTACTCCTCGCCTGCCCTCCTGAGCTCCTTAGGGCTCCAACAGAAAGCAGTTTATTTATTTATTTTATTTATTTATTTGTCACAACAGTATATATAAGTATAAGCATGGAATAACTATACAAATTGGATACAGTCAAAGGAACATTAGGACAGGAATGGTAGGCACGCTTGTGCTCTTACACACGACCCTTACAGACCCCTTAGGAATGGGGTGAGGTCAATAGTAGATAGTCTTTGATTAAAGATTTGGGGATTTAGGGAAGAGATCACACAGTCAGATAGTACATTCCAGGCATTAATAACTCTGTTACTGAAGCCATATTTTCTACAATCAAGATTGGAGCGGTTCACTTTAAGTTTAAATCTATTGTGTGCTCGTGTGTTGTTGCGATTTAAGCTGAAGTAGTCTTCAACAGGAAGGACATTGTGGCAGATGATTATATGAGTTAAACTTGTTTGAGCTAAGCAGCCACCATGAGAAAGAGTTGGCAAAACACCTCAGTTCAAATTGGATCTAACCGAGAAGGAGGGTCAGCAGAAGCACTTCACTCAGGACTAGGAGCATAGGCTTTCCAAGCAGAGAGAAGACCTGCGGGAGTGCAAGGCCAGGTACTGGTGCCTGGAGGCTCAGCGGGCTGAGATGGTCAGCCAGTTCCAGGCCATGATGCAGTCCCACTGGAACAAGGTCCTCTTCTCTTTGCCACCAGCAGCACTTCCCTCCAGCCTTCGCCCAAAGCCTCGCACCAGAGGCTGAAGCAGAATTTCTGCCCCCCCAACCCGTACAAAAAGACCTCAAAGGGGGAGATTCTTTGCAGCAATACAAAGGTTCATTGCAGATATCTGTCCCAAGGGCCGTAGTTTGAGGACCACTGACTTAGTGTAATATAAAAAATGCAAATAATTTTTCTACAGATCACCAAAACTTTCTCGCGGGCCACCAGTGGTTCATGGATTACCAGTTGGTGACCGCTGGTATAAAAGCAAAATATTTAGCCTTTTAATCAGTCGGTGCTGCCCAGGAGAAGCTCATTTACTTAACCTGTTGCCATTTGCAGTGGCTTCAATGTTTTGAGCACGCTCGACTTTTTATAGTACGTAATAGTTCCTTCTGAAGCTTCAAAGGAGTGCTTCGCTTTTCACTAAAGCAGGCCTTGAAAAATGGCTTCACAGAGTTACTCTGCTGCCTCACTTTGTTCTTCCTTTGAGAAACTCCCACAGACTCTAAGCTAAGAGAGAAGGCTGAAAGAAATCTTCTTCTTCTTTTTTTGTCCCCCTCCATGCAGATTTAGGAGCTTCCGGGCAAGGAAAAAAGCATCAGTGAACACCAGCTTCTCTGAGCTTTGTGGGCCATTCTGAAGCATCTTCCGGACCACTTGCCAAAAACTGTACTCCATGAATTTCAGGATGAAAATGTTTTGGTATATAATGTGAGTGTCAGGGGATTGCACAACAGGTGTTGAATAGAATAGAATAGAATAGAATAGAATAGAATAGAATAGAATAGAATAGAATAGAATAGAATAGAACTGTTCTGTCCCCCCTCGCCGGCACTATCAGCTCTGGCAGCAAACTAGTGAGCCTCTGCCAAGTGACTCTGTTATCTCCCTTGATGCTGATGAGTCACCCAGGAACAAACAGTACTTCAGCTCTAGTTAAGCAGTTGATTTGCCTCCTACGAAGAGGCATAGCAGCCCTCATTGGTTTTATATCCTGTGGGGTGTGGCTCCATGACTCAGCACTTCCTAGGCCTGCCCCACCCCTGCTTCTGTTGTTCCCACCTCTCCTGCCTATGAAACCTAGGGTCCAGCCAGGCCTGATTGCCATCAGCTGGGACTGGAGGCGTGGCCTGCGGGGGAAAGAGTCAGGGGACGGAGGCCTCGTTATTTCCTCCACCTGGCCTTCCTCTGCCTCCTGGAGGTGAGCCAGGGAAGCCGGTGCTCCCGAGGTAAGTCCTGATGGCCCTTCCCTCTCACTTTCCAAGTCACTTTCTGGCAGGGGGCCCAGCTTGGGGGGTGCAGACACAACAAGAACAGAACAGAATAAAATAATTGAATTGAATTGAATTGAATTGAATTGAATCAGAGTTGGAAGGGATCTTAGAGGTCTTCTAGTCAGCCTCTTGCTCAGTCAGGAAACCCTATACCATTTCATTACTCTGAAAACAGCTGCAATGGCGCAGTGGTTAGAGTGCAGTACTGCAGGCTACTTTTGCTGAGCAGTTTGGCAGATCGAATCTCACCAAGCTCAAGGGCGACTCAACCTTCCATCCTTCCAAGGTGGGTAAAATGAGGACCAAAATTGTTGGGGGCAAGAGCCTGACTCTGTAAACCACTTAGAGAGGGCTGTAAAGCACTGTGAAGCAGTATGTAAGTCTAAGTGCTATTGCTGTTGCTATTTCAGACAAATGGTTAGCCAATCTCTTCTTAAGAACTTCCATCGTTGGAGCATTTACAACTCCTGAAGGCAAGTTGTTCCACTATCAACTGTCTAACTGTCAGGAAATTTCTCCTTGGTTCTGAGTTGCTTCTCTCCTTGACTAGTTTCCATCCATTGCTTCTTGTCCTGCCTTCAGGTGCTTTGGAGAATAGTTTGACTCCCTCTTCTTTGTGGCAACCCCTGAGATATTGGAACACTGCTATCATGTCTCCCCTAGTCCTTCTTTTCATCAAACCGGAAATACCGAGTTCCTGCAACCGTTCTGCATATGTTTTAGCCTCGAGTCCCCTAATCATCTTTGTTGCTCTTCTCTGCACTCTTTCTAGAGTCTCCACATCTTTTTTGCATCATGGCGACCAAATCTGGATGCCATATTCCAAGTGTGACCTTACCAAGGCATTATAAAGTGGTATTAACCCTTCACGTGATCTTGATTCTATCCCTTTGTTTATGCAGTCAGAGTCAGAGATGCTGGCACCAACTAGTAGTATTATGTAAATAAATATATTTAACATCTATATTTACATTAAATAAGATTGTCAGGCACCTCAGAACATCATGAGGTAAACCGTCAGGTAAATCACAGAACAGCATGCAAAGCTTACAGAAAACCAAAAAAGGCGGGGGGAAAGGGAAACTCCACCCTTCTCACCCAGCAACCAATCATAATGTAGATTGTCTCATGCGGGAGCCCACACTCTCCAATCAATCAACCACAATGGTGTTTTCTGGCCCATTATATACTTTATTGCAGGGGTCTCCAACCTTGTCAACTTTAAGCCTGGCGACTTCAACTCCCAGAATTCCCCAGGCAGCAAAGCTGGCTGGGGAATTCTGGGAGTTGAAGTCTGCCAGGCTTAAAGTTGACAAGGTTGGAGACCCCTGCTTTATTGTTCCAATTATTAAATTAAATATTTAACCATAGAGTATCCTAATGTCATCTATCCTGGAAGCAACTATCCTGGAGATCACCTTCATGGCTTATCTAGGCAAATTGGGTGTCACTTCTGTGGTACAAATTGCTCTCTTGAAGCTAATCTAACCAAGTATAATTAAATCTGCAAGATTCCCTTTGTTTATTCCATTTTTTCTCCCCAAGGTTGATTGGGTTTTTATTTTTAAACATATATCAACATCAATACATGAACAGTGTAGCCTCTGGGTATGGTTCATGTTAATACAAATAACAACAGTCAATTGTTACATTAATCAAACTTATATCATCGTAATATTAATGTACTTAATTATTTCAAAGTAGCTATTCAATATTTCAGTGTTCCATTCTAATGTCAATAATCTTTTTGAACACGCATAGTAATACCATCTTTCAACCTCTCATCTTTCCATTTAATTATTACTTATATTCAATTTATATAGAAATTATAACTATTAATATTCCCCCTCATTCTTATTTCTGCCTCTACTAAAGCCAATTGAACCAAGTATGATTAAATCTGCAAAGCTCCCTCTGTTTATTCCCAAGTCACTGTTAAATCCGCCCACTCCAATCCTACTAGAACCAGGAACCTACTTTTACATATTGTAAATGCCTCTTATGACATCTTCCTCATGTCCCTCAATCGCCCCGCTGGTGTGCTTTGAAGCTTGACTTCCTTGGCTGCTCTTTTGGGATCATGATGGACAAATGACTTCAGGAAATGTTATAACTCCCCAGTGAGGAAATAACCTGAGAATTCGCCCCATATACTTCATAAATGAAAGGAAAATTTGTCATTGTCAATTACGAGACTTTTTTTTTCTTTAACATTTAAGCGAGGAACAATAAAGAAGGCTTAAATCTTCTCCATCCTTGACTGGAAGCTCATCCAAGGTTGAGCTCAGAAAGTAAAAAAAAATTAGCATTAAGCTGCAAGCTACTATCATTTTATAGGTAATTTGACCACTAGCCTATGGCTTAGTCTCGGCATTTCCAGAGTATTGACTTATGGTTCCCCTAATTTATTTGATTTATAACCTTTCCACTCTGGCGAGCACTCAAAGACCCCGACAAAATTCTGACCGAAAGAAACCTGAAAGATACAGATGAAAAGGAAGAATAAAAGGAATATTGCTGATTAAAAGCCTGTTGAAAGAGATGGGTTTTTATGGATTTTGTAAACAATGCCTAGATCGGATAGGAAATGACATGGTAAATATCTGGCAGGTTTCTGAATCTTACCTTTTGTTGCTGTTGTTAGTTGTGAAGTCGTGTCTGACCCATCACGACTCCATGGACAATGTTCCTCCAGGCCTTACTGTCCTCTACCATCCCCCGGAGTCCTCCGGTGAAATGCTCCCAGTTTGGACTGGATTGTGCGATCCGGTTAGCGATCATGGCCAGTGGTTCGGCAATCCAGTAGCGATGGCGGAGCAAAACTCTGCCCATCCGCCCGGTGTCATTACTTCCTGGTTTTAACCAGGAAATAATGTGTTTTTTACCTCCTGCACATGCACTTCCGAACTGGTAAAGAAGGTAAGTAGATTTTACCCCTGCCCGGAGTCCATTTAAGCTCACACCAAATGATTCAGTGACTCCATCTAGTCATCTCATTCTCTGTCGTCCCATTCTTCTTTTGCCCTCAGTTGTTCCCAGGATTAGGCTCTTCTCCAGTGAGTCCTTCCTTCTCATTAGGTGGCCAAAGTATTTCAGTTTCATCTTCAGGATCTGGCCTTCTAAAGAGCAGTCTGGGTTGATCTCCTCTAGGACTGACCGGTTTGTTTGCCTTGCAGTCCAAGGGACTCGCAGGAGTCTTCTCCAGCACCAGAGCTCAAAGGCCTCAATTCTTTGGCACTCAGCCTTTCTTATGGTCCAACCTTCACAGCCATACATTGCAACTGGGAAAATCATACCCTAATCTTTCCTTAGCTGTTCCTTACATTGCTAAAGGAATCAAGTCTTTCTAACTTCTAATCGCCTTGTATTATGCCTCCTTTCCTCCAAGGGCTCAATTTTTTATAAATAAAATAAAATCAAATTTAATTTTGCACAGGAGCAAATTTTCTCTGTCCCATTTCTAATATTGATGCTTTTAGAAGTACTGTTGTGCTTGCTTTAAAAACAGTCTGCTGGAACGAAGCTTGTAAATGAAGGAATTTGTTGCCTGGCTGCTGACTGTTTGATGGGTAAGCAATTCCTTGCCTAGCGTTTGAGCTGGAAATTATATTGTATTAATATTTCCCAAGCATAGTAAACCCTTTAGTAATAGGACAGCAAAGGATCAATTGGCAGCAACACTCAAGTCGAAAACATAAAGACCACATATACAGAAACACTCAGAAAAAATAAATTAGACACAGAATAGAGCTGGAAGGGACCTTGGAGGCCTTCTAGTCCAGCCCCCTGCTCAAGCAGGAAACCCTATACCATTTCAGACAACTGACTGTCCAGTCTCTTTTTAAAAGACTCCAGTGATGGAACGCCCACGACGTCTGGTGGCCAGCTGTTCCACTGGTTAACTGTCCTCACTGTTAGGAAGTTTCTCCTCAATTCCAGGTTGCTTCTCTCCTTGATTAGTTCCCATCCATTGTTTCTTGTCTTGCCTTCTGGGGCTTTGGAAAATAAGTTGACCCGCCCCTCCTCTTAGTGGCAGCCCTTCAAATACTGGAACATTGCTATCATGTTCCCCCTAGTCCTTCTTTTCTTTAGACTAATCAAACCCAGATCCTGCAACCTGTCTTCCTACGTTTTAATCTTCCAGGACTTTAATCATCTTAGTTGCTTTTCTTTGCTCTTTTTCCAAAGTCTCAACATCTTATTTGTAATGTGGTGACCAAAATGTGGAGACAGAGAGAAAGATGGACTCATACTTTCTGGAGATTGTGCAGAAGCGATCTTTGCTGTACAACCTTTCCCAGAAGATGGATGTCTAATCATGTCCTCCCCCTCCACCCTCCTCCTCTGGGAAGCAGAAGGCCTACAATTTGAAATGAGATATTTCCTCTCGATTTTCAGGCCTCACAGCTCTTTACCGATTGAAGACTGGCTTCTTGACAAACTTATATTCTTGATTTCATTTCATTTCATTTCATTTATTAAATTTCTATACCGCCCTTCTCCCGAAGGACTCAGGGCGGTTTACAGCCAATAAAACATAATTTATAAACAGACTTAAAATACAGTATAAAAAACTAATTCTATTTGGCTAATAACAATTAAAAATTATGCTAAAAACAACAATAAAACCCCCTTTAAAACAATAGTAACTTAGGCCAACCCTGCGCGGTGGAATAAAAAAGTATTGAGCTCACGACGGAAGGTCCGGAGGTCAGGGAGTAATCGTAACCCCGGAGGAAGCTCATTCCAGAGGGTGGGTGCCCCCACAGAGAAGGCTCTCCCCCTGGGGGTCGCCAGCCGGCATTGTTTGGCTGACAGCACCCTGAGGAGACCCTCTCTGTGGGAGCGCACAGGTCGGTGGGAGGCTATCGGTGGCAGCAGGTGGTCCCGTAAATAGACCTTCATAGTGCTGTTTTTTTTTAAAAAAAAAAAACCACACACACCTGCTGTTAGTTCTTTAGCTAACACCTTACTACGGTCTTCTGGAGAAGGTGTAAGGTGAAGCCTTAATGCAGCCGGCTGTTAGACATGGAATGTGTTGTGTCTGCGCCCCCTGAGCCAGGCCTCCTACCAGAAAGTGACTTGGAAAGTGAGGGGGAAGGGCCGTCAGGACTTACCTCGGGAGCACCGGCTTCCCTGGCTCAGCTCCAGGACCCAGAGGCAGGCCAGGTGGAAGAGATAACGAGGCCTCCATCCCCTGACTCTTCCCCCCCTCCAGGCCACACCTACAGACCCAGCTGATGGCAATCAGGCCTGGCTGGACCCTAGGTTTTGTAGGCAGGAGAGGAGGGAACAACAGAAGCAGGGGTGGGGCAGGCCTAGGAAGTGCTGAGTCATGGAACCACACCCCATAGGATATAAAGGCAGCACGAGCTGCTGTGCCTCTTTGTAGCAGGCAAATCAACTAATTAACTAAGAGCTGAAGTTTGTTCCTGGGTGACTCATCGGCATCAAGGGAGATAACAGAGACACTTGGCAGACACTCGGTATTCTGCTGCCAGAGCTGATAGTGCCAGCTAATTAAGCCATCACTCGGATGGAGGCAAAGGGGGGACAGAACAGAATGAGATACTAAACGGGTTGTTTTGAATGCTCAGTGGTGGAAGACTAATCTTCTTTATTTGTTAGGAGGACAATGAGGTCTCTGCATGCCATGTGTTCATGATTAAAATTAAACTTGGCACAGCCAGATATGAAACGAGAACTTTCAGGTGGATATCGCGACCGGTATTATGAATTTTCTTTCTCTTTTCCCCACTTTTCTTAGAGATTCAGAAGATCAGAATAGCACCTTGGATCTCATCAGGTTTTTGGATGATTTACAAAAACATTTTTTTTTCTTTTTACAAAAAGGAAATTGCTTCAAGATTTTGGCTTTCACTACTGTATGGCATGCTGATAATTTATTAGAAGAAGTAGCGCGCTGGACCAGCTTTCTGGAAATAGCTCAAAAAGACATAGCCCTGCTGGATCCTGCAAAAGAAAACCACATCGCTAGTAATGCCATGTTCTATAATCAAGTTAACCAGCTTAATGTATAACCTTTTAAGGATGCACAAGGCTGTATTTCAGATTCTCTTCTTTCCTTTAAAAAAATAATAAAAAAAACTAGTAGGATTTTATCCGAAGCAGCTATATCAGTGATGGCTAAACTTTTCCAGACCAAGTGCCTAAAGCCTGTGCAAATGCGCGCATGAGCACCCAAAACCCCAAAATGCAATGTGCGTGCAGCCCCAGTGCATATGCCAAGCCTCCTGCATGTGTGCATGGCCCCATGCCCTGCCCCCCACATGCATGCGCGACACCCCCACCCCGCATACACAGCAGAGACCCAAAGACCAGCTGGCCGGTGGGAGGTATGCGCGCATGCGCAGAAGAGCTGAATTGGGGTGACAGCTCACGTGCCATCAGAGAGGGTGTTGCGTGGGACCCCTGACACGCGGGCCATAGGTTCACCATCACAGAACTATATTACACTTTCTGCTTGAGAGCTTCCAATTTCCTATCCAACTAATAGTTTGAGACCGTCTGCTTATGAGTAACCAGCTGTGGGCTCTTAATTTGCTGAATAGACAAAGTCTGCTAAGATAGATAGATAGATAGATAGATAGATAGATAGATAGATAGATAGATAGATAGATAGATAGATAGATACTGTAGCTAGATACCGTAAATAGATAGATGATAGATAGATAGATAGATAGATAGATAGATAGATAGATAGATAGATAGATAGATAGATAGATAGATAGATAGATAGATACTGTAACTAGATACCGTAAATAGATAGATAGATAGATAGATAGATAGATAGATGATAGATAGATAGATAGATAGATAGATAGATAGATAGATAGGTGGGTTTCAGCAGGTTCTGACCAGTTCTGACGAACCGGTAGCAGAAATTTTGAGTAGTTCGGAGAACCGGTATTAAAAATTCTGACTGGCCCCAGCCCCATCTATTCTCTGCCTCCCAGGTCCCAGCTGATCAGGAGGAAATGGGGATTTTGCAGTATCCTTCCCCTGGAGTGGGGAGGTAATGGAGATTTTACAGTATCTTCCCCTGGATTGGGGAGAGAATGGAGATTTTACAATATCCTTTCCCTGCCATGCCCACCAAGCCACACCCACAGAACCGGTAGTAAAAAAAATTCAAACCCACCACTGGATAGATAGATAGATGATAGATAGATAGATAGATAGATAGATAGATAGATAGATAGATAGATAGATAGATAGATAGAGAGATAGATAGATAGATAAAGAGATAGAGAGATAGATAATAGTTAGAGCATTGATTAGGTCATCCCCAGGTCATCATTACCGGTTGGCCCGAACTGGTCCGAATCTGAATAGCACCACTGTTCCTAACTTCCTAAACTTTCTCATTCATTAGAGTTTTCCAGGGAAAAAAGAAAAATAAAGAACATAATGTTTTTTTTTTCTACGAGCATACTTTATTTTCATTCTGAATATTACTTGTAGCTCGATGCAGTCTGAAAAAAAAAATTCTTGCAAGAGTTATTCCTGCATTTTTCATTCCACCTGCATGAATTTAAGGCAAACTTTTGGAAGTAACACCCATGTTTTATTTATTGCATTTCTTTAAATGGGTTACATCTTTATTTCTAGAAGTTCACCCGACTGGAAATGATGATTTAGCTTGCTTGGGCACAGCCACCATCTCCCGCAGAGCAGCCCGCACTTTGCCATTCTGACAAGAAAATAAAATTTAATCTACATCTGTCACAGAAACCGAATTTCAACGTGATGATCTTAGGCTCCATCTTCTCCAGTCCCAAACTATTAAAAAGAACCGCCTTTACATGTCTAGCCAAGGTGCAGTTTTTGGAAACAGTGTTTTGGTGTGTTTTTTTCCCCTGACTTGGTCACAACCAATTTACACTTTGAGGAATGAATCATATTTCGTCTTTCTTTTCTTTGAATGGGCCATCTTGCAATTCCTGTGTATTTGCTCACCGGATGTAGTTAATAGCCATATGGATACCGTCAGTTGCTTCTGTAATGCTAGGAAATCAAGCAAATCATTTTTTGCTTTGCTGCAGGTGCTGCCTTTTTAAAGGGAAAGACGTACGGGGGCTGTTTTCTCCATTAAACCTTCCAGTTCTCTGAACACTCAACCAAGAAATTCCACTGATTAGCATGCCGCAGGTCAGTGGTCTGTACATGCTGCCAAAATCAATATGTCTTAGGAAGGCAGATGGGTGGCGCTTGGACAATACAGCCTAGTAAGTCAAGCTTCACTTATTAGGTGCAGACAGCTTATTTTTCCCTGGAACATCCTCTCTAGTTTTGGTTTTTTTTTTTTTTTTATCCCTTGCTTCTTTGGGGCACTTAATCTTCTTTCTCTCTTTTGTGGACTCGGTCTTGCTCTGTGCATTGGGAGTTACGCCCGCACAGATCGAAATGACCTGAGTGAAAATAAGCTTCAATTGGATGGACCCTGTTACAGCACGCCCGCTGTATTTCAAATCTCTGTCCACTCCCTGCAAATTGTAGTACACAAATTTATTACACAAAATGTACTGCGTGATTCACAGTTGTGCCTCTGAAAGTATGCAGCAGGTTGGCGGGGTATTAAATCATTTCAAAACATTGCATACAGTGTGTATTATTTAATGTATGCAATGACTTATTTCCCATCTGTACGGTGGGGTGGGTAGTACCTAATAGCGGCTGGGTTTCAGAATTTATAGAAAAAGTTGCAAAAGAGCGCAGCGGATGACAATTAATAAAGTTCAGCTTATCAAAACAAATGTATTGGGACCGAATTAAGTCTTGCCTAGCCCTATAAAGTTATCTGAGTTATCGAAGGGGATCAAATTATATCAGCCTTCCAGTGGTGGGTTTCACTTAACTTTACTACTGGTTCGCTTGCGCATGCACCACTTCTGCGTATGCGCAAATTGTATTTGATGATGTCCACCGCTGCTGCATGTCGGTCACTCATGCTCTGGTCACCTCTCGCTTGGATTACTGCAATGCTCTCTACATGGGGCTCCCCTTGAAGAGCACCCAGAGGCTACAGTTAGTTCAGAATGCAGCTGCGCGGGTGATAGAGGGAGCCGGTCGTGGCTCCCATGTAACACCACTCCTGCGCAGACTGCACTGGCTACCTGTGGTCTTTCGGGTGCACTTCAAGGTTTTGGTTACTACCTTCAAAGCGCTCCATGGCTTAGGACTGGGTTACTTACGGGACAGCCTACTGCTACCGATTGCCTCCCACCGATCCGTGCGCTCTCACAGAGAGGGACTCCTCAGAGTGCCGTCCGCCAAACAATGTCGGCTGGCGGCCCCCAGGGGAAGGGCCTTCTCTGTGGGGGCTCCCACCCTCTGGAATGAACTTCTCCCAGGACTCCATCAACTTCCCGACCTTCAGACCTTTCGCCGTGAGTATAAGCTGGGGTAAACTGGGGACTCGAGTATAAGCCGAGGGTGGGAAATGAGGCACCTACCGGTTGGGGAAACCCTCCCTCCCTCAGCTGAGAAGGCTGGCGGCTTCCCCGCCCCGCCCTCTCACTGCACCGGCAGGGCTTCAGTCCGGTAAAATGTGAAAAAAAGAAAAAAAAAAACTCGAGTATAAGCCGTATATACTCGAGTATAAGCCGAGGGGCTTAAAAAAAAAAACTTGAGTATAAGCCGTATAGACCCGAGTATAAGCCGAGGGGACGTTTTTCAGCACAAAAAATGTGCTGAAAAACTCGGCTTATACTCGAGTATATACGGTACCTATTTATTCGCGCAGGACTGGCATAGAAATTTTTAGCAGTTTTTAATATTTTGTTGTAAATTATTTGGGGTTTTATGGTTTTAAATAGTTTCAATTTGGCCTGATATGTAATAAGATTTTTAATAATTGTTTTTATTATGTATATTATTATTGTTTTTATTTTGGCTGTGAACCGCCCTGAGTCCTTCAGGAGAAGGGCGGTATAAAAATCTAAATAAACTAAACTAAACTAAACTAAACTACCAGTTCGCCCGAACTGGGGTGAACCGTTAGCAACCCACCACTGCAACCTTCCTTATTAGATCTGACAGAGAAAACACACTGTGAGCTCCATCAGCTAGGAATCTGCATTTGATGGGACCCAAGAGACATGACTTCTGTGCTCTGGTATCCACCTTATGGGATATTCTTCCCTCCAAATTAGATAAGTTCCACTCCTCTTAACATTCTCGAAGGCCTACAGACCTGGTTATGTTATAAGGTCTGGGACTCCAGAAAATGGAGACCTACTTAGATGCCTCAGCTAGTTATTCTTCTCCTTTTCTAGAGTTTCTGTATTTCTCTTCTTTCAAATAATATTTGCTTTTTAAAGTTTTTGTATGTCTTTGTATGTGTTGCTTTTTAAATACGCAGCTTTAAACGTTTGTTGTGTGCCACCCAGGGTCACCTTTGGTGCAAAGGGGGGCTGTATAAATTTGACTGATTGATTGATAAGTTAAGTAAATAAGCAGCTTTGAACATCCCACGGTGCCCTTGATCTGGTGTATAACATGAATTTTCTGAGTTCCTTCTACCTCAAAAAGGCATGACATGGCCATAGAAAATTGAGATAATGATGTGTTCTGGTGACATGATGTGATGTGATGTTTTTTTTCCCCTTTTAAAATGGTCCTTTCCTGAGTACACATTTAGATGCAACTTCTGTATTCTGTTCTTTTCCAGGATGAAGCAGCACATACATCTGGTTAACTACCTTGATATGGACCTTTGATGACTGCATTGTGAACTTTCAGAGAATATCTCTCTCTCTCTCTCTCTCTTTCTTTCTCTCTCTCTCTCTCTTTCTTTCTTTCTCTCTCTCTCTTTCTCTCTTTCTTTCTCTCTCTCTCTCTTTCTCTCTCTCTCTCTCTCTCTCTCTCTCTCTCTCCTCCCTCCCTCCCTCCCTCCCTCCCTCTGTCTCTTTTTCAGGTCCACTACAAGCCATTGGTGGAAATAGAACTGCTTTGGATCCATCACTTGGAAGCCTTCCCAAATAAAGAGAATTGACTTCATTACATTACATTAAAAAGCTCTACTGTCATAATTTGGGTTAATTTATCCTTTGGGCTGTTGAGATGGCTCTAAATTATTGCATTAATCTAATGATCACCATATAAAGGAGGGAAAGATTTTGAATAGTGAGCCAAGCAAAGTATACAGGAGGCATCATTTACCAAGGGTTGGAATTGTCACATTAAAACAAACAGACAAATTCTGGATAACTACAGCATTTCTTAATATTTCAGGCGACTAATTGAGGGGTTCCTGATCAGAATTTCAGAAGTATTTGCCTGATGGAACCACACATAGCTATCCCATGTTTAAATGTTGTTGTGGAAGAGAAAGCAATTTTGGCTGACAAGTTTGTGACCAATTTACAAATGAATTTAAAAATGATTGACTATAAGATGTCCCAAATGGGGCTTTTTCAAAAAGACAGCAACTGGACTTTGTTTTTCCAAGAAGCTTCTTTTGAAGCACTGAACTGAAGAAGTGGGTGAGAAGTGAAAAACCAAGGGGAAAAAACCAGGAAGTCCAGTTGCCTATTGAAAAAGCACCTTTGGAACAACCATGATCTGGTTGACTGAGAATCTCCACAGACGAGAGGACATGGAAAAATATACTACATTGCATATACTGTTGTGGCCCATTGACGGCCAGCGGAGCTAGCACAGAGTCAGACAGTAAGGAGATTGGGGAGGAATATGGGCCAGTCCTGGGGACTGGGGAAAGCTCGGACGAGGGTTCTGCATTGGAGGCAGAGAGGGAGATAGACAGCAGCGAGGCAGAGGAACAACTGGAGCCCATTCCCAATTTGCGCATGCCCAGAGCAGCTAGAAGACAAGAACAACTCAGAAAGCAAAGTTGACTTGGGAATAAAGCCACCCTTTGGCCCCTTCCATAGGACGCAAAAGAGGAGCAAACGGGGAGGGGGCTTTTGCAGGAAACAATTCATTCATTTGGTAGTTTCAAGAATAGAAAGTTCTGTTCGTAACTCTAAGAGACTCTGTGCCAAGTTTTGCCTTACTCTGCATTTGGAAACAAGTTACGTGGCAGCCTTCCAAGCGAGATAAGGTCTGTGTTGATAAATACTCCTTTGAAAAACTGTTTGGACAAGCCTTGCTGACTGTGAATGAAAGGAATTCACAGTTGTGTAAATAAAAGTGGTTTTGCTGAGACCAACTCCTGCTTCCTTCTTTTTAAGGGAGCCTGGGTCAGAACACATACAAAGGAAAACCAACTGAAGTCTTCATGATTGAAAGGCATGTGCAAATTATAAACCAAGACAGTGATCTGGATAATTTTCCTCTATTGAATTTAAATCTTTGAACAATTTTGTAGGAAGGGATCCAAAATATGAAAAAGAGGGGACATTATTTAAAGAGATCAAGATTGTAACAGCTGAGATATAAAACTGGTTTATTTGTTCAAGATTAAATTGGTAATAATAACAACATTATTATTAATTACTAGAATAGAATAGAATAGAATAGAATAGAATAGAATAGAATAGAATAGAATAGAATAGAATAGAATAGAATAGAATTTTTTATTGGCCAAGTGTGATTGGACACACAAGGAATTTGTCTTGGTGCAAATGTTCTCAGTGTGCATAAAAGAAAAGATACCTTCATCCAAGGTACAACACTTACAACACTTAATGATAGTCATAGAGTAGAAATTTAACACTTAATGATACAACTATTAAGTTTATAAAGGATAATCTTGCTATTTTTGGTAAACCTTAGTGGACTTTTGCTGAGATCAGAACTAAAATGACAGAGAGATAATTATAGATAAGAGATGGGATATGAGAAGAAGGGATCATTTGTTGTATTCCAGGGAAAGGTGATAAGTTAATGAAAATGGTTTTACTTGTGATCAAGGGAAAAGTCACTTCTTTCTTTTTTCTTTAATATATCCTTTTTTTCTTTCTTCACTATTACCTTTATTATGCATCATTTCTTTCCTCTTTCATTTTTTAAAAACGTTTATTAGTTTTTTTATAAAAGTTTTTTTTTATTTCTCATAAAACATATATAAATGTATAATCTCTTTAACCAGTCTTATCACACCTATTATCATTTGATTTCCATATTGGTTTATTCTTCATCCTAAAACTTTAAAATATATTCAGAGTTGCTCTTCTACCATTCCATATCTCCCTTCTTCCACAACAACCATTCCTCTCCTTCTCCCCTCTTACCCTTAACCTTCTCTCCTATTCTTATTTCCCCTCCCTTTCTTCCTCTCTCTCTCTCTCTTCCTCCCTTCTCCTCTCTCCTTCTTACCTGTCCCTCTACTCCTCTCTCCCTTCCCTCTCTGTTGTCTTGTCCATTTTTAATTCAATAATTTGTCAAGATGGTATTCGAGCAACTCCAATCTTATATTTACCCACATTTTCCTTTCAATTTCTTTACTATTTTGCTGGTTAGACATATATCATCCTTAACATACATTTATATAGTACCTCTTTTTTCATTTTTTTCCTCTCCTTTCCTCTTTTTCTTTTACTCAGGTTCATCTGGATTTCTATTTTTTTTTTGTCTTTTCTCTAATTTATTTTTATTCATATTCCTTTTCTAGCCAATCATAAAAATGTCCCCATGTCTTGAAGTACACCGATTCCTCTTTATCTTTCATTCTTAATGTTAACCTGTTCATTTCTGCACATTCTAAAATTTTCTTTTATTGCTATAAAGTGCAATCCTTAATAAAAGTATTATAAAAAATTGTTCTATCTTCCTTTAAAACCCCTTGAGTTTCATTTTTTGGGATTTGTCACTTTATGTGACTTTTGCTGGCCATTTGCCCATTCTTCAATATTGCTGATAGACGTTTAGAAGATTTTCCAGACTATTTACAGGTGTGGATGCTACACCAAAAACTATTATAGGGATTCTTTTGAAATGGCAGCTGGAAGAACAGATTATCACCTTAGCATTTTGGATGTAGCCTGAGGATAAAAAAAAGGAGGAAAAAAAAAAGAAAAATAGAGGATTGTCCAAGGTGTTCAAGATCTAACAAGATTTCATGTGGCCATTTCACAGTTCACAGCTGTCATTCTTAGATTAGACCAGCCTTCCTTCTTTAAATGTCACCATCCCTAACTCTTGAACTTTCTGACTGATAGGGAATACAATCCAATTCATTTGTGAGGTAGATTATAAAAAAGGAAATTTCTGCACAATGCAGAGAACTAGATATCAACTAGGATAAAATATTGAGCAGCTGTGTCTTTTTTTTCCCCTCACAGTGATAGGACAAGTGATACGGCAGATGTATAGCACAGTATAATAAAAAAATACCAGATTTCCTTCTCAATTATATCCATATAACAAAAAAAGCAAAAGGGAAATGGAAAAAAAAACAAAAAACACCACAGAGTTAGAATTGAAATGGATCCTCAAACTGCAGCATTTATTTCAGAATTACAGAAGCGCTTTTTAAACGTTATTCAAGGAAATGTGAATGACAAGCTAATTAGTTTTGAAGAGAAAATATGTCTTGGAATAATGAGTCATTTCTTTGTTTTCAATGCAACGCAAGCTTCTCCAATAATTTCTACAAGGCTTCCCCCTCCCTATTCCTGTTACAATGATTTTAATTGTCATGGTAATTATTTGCCGCGGTTCATCCCAACAAAAGTTGGTGAACTGTAGATGGTTTTTTTGCTGATGTTTGGTGAAAGAATTGTCACTCATGTTCTCCATTGCAACCTAAAGACTCTCACTTTGATAGAGGCACTTGAAATGCTGGATATTGGGGTCTACCCTGACTGCACTTACTGAATATTCATGGCATAGTTTCCCACCGTTTTGAGATAAGGAATACTCAAAAAGACAGTGGAATAAACATCGCCACAATGTAAAAAAGATGTTGAGACTCTAGGATACAAACAAAGGGAACATTAGGACAGGACCGGTAGGCACGCTGGTGCTCTTCTGCACACCCCTTACAGTCCTCTTAGGAATAAGGTGATAGTCTTTGGTTAAAGCTTTGGGGATTTTGGGAAGAGACCACAGAGTCTGGTAGTGCATTCCAGGCATTAACAACTCTGTTACTGAAGTCATATTTTCTGCAATCGAGTTTGGAGCAGTTCACTTTAAGTTTGTATCTATTGTGTGCTGGTGTATTGCTGTGGTTGAATCTCATCATTTGGCTGTAGAAAGAACATAGCATCTGCCAGATATTTGTGGCTGTGTTTTTTTTTTTTCCCCAGTGGTGACCATAGAGTTTAGCAGAAAGGTTATTCTTGGACGAGCACTTTCATTCAAATCCGGATTTATGATTTTTGTTTTTCTTCTTCCCTGTGGTTTAAGCCTCTCTTCAGGAGAGCTTAGTCTTCCATTTGAATGTCTGAGATGGAGAAAGAGTCATCAGCTAGCATTGAGCACTGTTTTCTGTAACTCCTTGCTCTAGTATGAACATGTTTTAAATGTTACAAGTTTATGGATCCTTCCTTCCTTCCTTCCTTCCTGTCGTGTCCCACTCCTCCGCTGACGGCCGGGTCAGGGAAATCCGAATCAGGCGTGCCTCTGCAGCTCTGCCAAAGTCCTAGCAAAGTTCTCAAGGCAGGCAGGAGACCAGAAAGTGACTTCAGCAAGATATGTTTAGATTTTGCCTGACTCAGAGAATGCCAGAAAGCAGATCCTTTATATAGGCCATGGGGTGTGGCTCCATGACTCAGCACTTATCCAGGCCTGCCCCTCCCTTCCTTCTGACGCCGTCGCCTATCAATTCTTCTGAAGCGAGGGTCACTCCAGTCGGCAGCTGTTGGTAATTGACCTCCCTCAGGCTCACATGCTGTGGAGGAGGGGGAGGGGTCTAGTTGCTCCGTTTGCCTGGGCATGGAGCCAGAGCTGGGGGCTGGAGGTATTTCTTCCTCTTCAGCCTCTCTGGGCATGGAGCCAGGGCTGGGGCCAGGAGGCATACTAGGACATTCCTCCATGTTCGGAAGCAGATAAGAAGACCCTGGCTGAGGTGAGATTGGACGAGACACAACACTTCCTTCCTTCCTTCCTTCCTTCCTTCCTTCCTTCCTTCCTTCCTTCCTTCCTTCCTTCCTTCTCCCCTCCCCTTCTATTTCCCCTTCCCTCTTTTCTCCATCCTTCCTTCCTAATAGTTATAACAGCCCTGGGATGAGCAGTTTAAATGGAAACAATTGCATTACCGAGGATATAAACTCTTTTTGCAACCTGACAAATGAAAATTCCATTTTCCCATAATGAGATCTTGCTTGTTTGGCTTTCTGTTTGGGTTCCTTTGCTCTCCGAATTGATTTTAAGAAAATGGGTTTGGCCTTTTGCATTAGCAGAGGGCTCGGTAGGCCCCTTGCAAGCTCAGCGTCAACCCTTGTAACTTAGCAGGGGCTACCAGATTCAAATAAATGCCATCTTGACAGGCTCATTGTTAGGTGACACTGATCCAGAAAGCATGGGATAAAGGTTTTGATACAATTTTTCTTACTGAAAATCAATAATCTGCTCACTTATTGTAGACGCAGAACTCGGTATGGCAGGAAGAGAGGGGGGAGAGGGGGAGAGAGACGGAGAGAAGAGAGGAAGAGCAGGAGAAGGAGATGGGGGGAGGGGAGGGAGAGAGAGGAGAGGACAGGGAGAAGGAGAGGAGGAGGAGGAAGAGAGTGGAAGGGAGGGGAGGGAGAGAGAAGGAGGAGGGAGGAGAGAAAGGAGGGAGGGAGAGGAGGAGGGAGAGGGAGAGAAGACAGGGGAGGGAGGGAGAGGAAGAGAGGAGAATAGGAGGAGAGAGTGGGAGAAGGTGGGAGGAGAGAGAGAAGGAGTGAGAAGGCGAGGGAGAGAGAAAGGGAGGAAGGGAGAGAGGAGGAGAGAGGGAAGGGAGAGAAAGAAGAAATGATAAGGAGAGGGGAGGGAGAGAAAGGGGAAGGGGAGAGGGGAGAGGGGAGGGAGAGAGTGGGAGAGGGAGGAGAGAGAAGGAGTGAGAAGGAGAGGAGAGAGAAAGGGAGGAAGGAGAGAGGAGAGAGAGGAAGGAGGAAGAAGAAATGATAAGGAGAGGGGAGGGAGAGAAAGGGGAAGGGAGAGGGGAGAGGGAGGAGAGAGTGGGAGAGGGAGGAGAGAGAGAGAAAGGGAGGAAGGGAGAGAGGGGGAGAGAGAGGGGAAGGGAGAGAAAGAAGTGAGGAGGAGACGGGGAGGGGGAGAGAAAAGGAGGGGAGGAGAGAGGGGGAGAGGGGGGGGGAGGGAGAGAGAGAAGGAGTGAGAAGGAGAGGGAGAGAGAAAGGGAGGAAGGGAGAGAGGGGAAGAGAGAGGGGAAGGGAGAGAAAGAAGTAGTGAGAAGGAGAGGGGGAGCGGGAAAGAAAAGGAGGGAAGGAGAGGAGGGAGGGAGAGAGAAAGGGGGGAAAGGAGAGAGGGGGAGAGAGGGGGAGGCAGAGAGGGGGAGGGGGAGGGAGAGAGAGAAGGAGTGAGAAGGAGAGGAAGAGGGAGAGAGAAAGGGAGGAAGGGAGAGAGTGGGAGGGAGGGAGGGAGGGAGGGACAGAGAGGGAAAGCATAACATTTGCATTTCATTTTCTTCAAAAAAAATGAAAGAACCACACAGAGTGTCAGCCAACTTATTCCCCCCACACCCGATCTTTCATAAAATTCTGGAAATGCTTAAGCCTGTTAAAACCATTTGTATAACATTTTTCATTTATCCCTATTGTGGCTCTGAAAGGGACAGCGTGTTATGGACAATGATACTGTGTGAATAAGTAAGTAAACAGGAGGTCTGTAGCCAGAGAGATTAAACTGTAATTGCTATGTTTACCTTTTCTTCCTTTAATACAGTATTTTGGATTCTTTCTAATACTCTACAAAAGGGGGTTATATAGGATTATTGTCAGCTTTTGAAAGGTCCATTTAAATCCTGAAATGTAGAAGAAGCTGAGAGCTACCCACAAAAGCTGGCATTTTCTTTGGCTTTCGAATGGTGGGATTAGGGTTAACCTTTCTGAATGCTGGCTGGTATTTTTAATGGTACACCCTCCGTGGTGCGCTGCCTAATTAAATTTGGAAGAGTTTAATTGAAAAGTTTGAGAGCCTTCTAAGCCAACGGAATTGTTTACAGTGTTGCGGTATTGACGTTTCGTGAATGGGCTCTTCTCTTGCTTAAAAACTGCCTTTCGGTTTCTGGGCGCTGCCGTAGAGTTTTGCCCCTTTTTTCTCCATGTTGAACCTGAGACAAAAAGAACATGGAGCTTTCTGTAGCCTCTGGAAAGAAGACAAAGAAGTTATTTATGGTCAGCCATGGTCTTCATGGTTTGTGCATTGTTAGATTTTAAGCTCTAGTTCCACAATTGCTCCCAAGTGAATTTTTACCAGCCTAGCTGACTCCTCTGAGTAAACGTGCCTAAGATTTTTGAACCAAGGGACATTATCAAAATAGACAATAGACCTATTTCATTATTGAAAATATTGCATGTCCATTGTCTGAAGTATCTCACAGAAGTTTATGGTTAAAACCTACACTATATGTATAAGTATAAAAGGTAAAGGTTCCCCTTGCACATATGTGCCAGTCGTTCCCGACTCTAGTGGGCGGTGCTCATCTCTATTTCAAAGCCGAAGAGCCAGCGCTGTCCAAAGATGTCTCTGTGGTCATGTGGCCGGCATGACTCAATGCCAAAGGCGCACGAAAGGACCTTCCCACCAAAGGTGATCCCTATTTTTCTACTTGCATTTTTTACGTGCTTTCAAACTGCTAGAATGGCAGAAACTGGGGCGAGGAGCTCACCCCATTATGTGGCACTAGGGATTTGAACCACTGAACCGCCAACCTTTCGATAGACAAGCTCAGCATCTTAGCCACTGAGCCACCGCGTACCTTGTATATGTATATGTATATGTATATGTATATGTATATGTATATGTATATGTATATGTATATGTATATGTGTTCTATCCTCCCTTGCCTCCATCCAAATGATGGCTTAATTAGCCGTCACTATCAGCTCTGGCAGCAGAATAGCCAGCGTCTGCCAAGAGCCTCCATTATCTTCCACGATGCTGGTGAGTCACCTAGAAACAAACTTCAGCCCTTAATCAGTGGATTTGCCTGTTACAAAGAGACACAGCAGATCTCGCTGTCTTTTATATCCTGTGAGGTGTGGCTCCATGACTCAGCACTTCCTAGGCCTGCCCCACCCTTGCTTCTGTTGTTCCCGCCTCTCCTGCCTATGAAACCAAGGATTCAACCAAGCCTGATTGCCATCAGCTGGGTCTGCAGGTGTGGCCTGGAGGGGGGAAGAGTCAGGGCATGGAGGCCTCGTTATCTTTTCCACCTGGCCTGCTTCTGGGTCCTGGAGCTGAGCCAGGGAAGCCGGTGCTCCCGAGGTAAGTCCTGACGGCCCTTCCCCCTCACTGTCCAAGTCACTTTCTGGTAGCAGGCCCAGCTCGGGAGGCGCAGACACAACAATATGTATATGTATATGTATATGTATATGTATATGTATATGTATATGTATATGTATATGTATATGTATATGTATATGTATATGTACCAGTGGTGGGTTGCCCCCGGTTCGGACCAATTCTTGTGAACTGGTAGTAAAACCGGGGGAGGCTCTTCCCACCGACCTCGACGTCATCAGGAAGCTTCTGCACATGCACAGAAGCAAGCACGCATGCGTGATCCTGCTGCAAACCAGTAGTAAAGGTAAGTAGATCCCACCCCAATTTATATGCATAAGTATTGTGTGTGTGTGTGTGTGTGTGTGTGTGTGTATGTATATAGTAATCACTATTCAAGGAACTGGGTGAAGTACTCAATGTTCCCGGATATCATCACTACATTTTTTGTTCCACAAAAAATAATTTCAATAGCTCCCTGCAAATTAGAATAAGATTAAACAATTAAAATAAATTGCTTCTAAAATATGAACATTATTGAATCCCTGGAGATCTTTTATAAGAAAACTATTCTCTTCCAAAAGAGTCCTCAAAGTTTCTGCATTCTTGCAAGATCTTCTAACCATTTTTTTACATGTTTAAATTTATAAGACTATCAGAACTATCATAATCTGCAAAGCACACAGTTTTATGATGATATTAATTCACCCTTCTTTGTGTGTCAGTGAACTGTGCAAATTGCAAAGCTTTCCCTTCCCTTCCCTTGTCTTTTATCTCCATTCCCTTCCATCCTTTCCCTTCCCATTTATCTCCCTCCACTTTCCTCCCATTTCCTTGTCTTTTATCTCCCTTGCCTCTCTTCCCCTTGTCTTTTATCTCCTTCCCTTCCTTTCCCTTCCCTTCCCTTTCTTGTCTTTTATCTCCCTTCCCTTCCATCCCTTCCCTTCCCATTTATCTCCCTCCCCTTCCCTCCCATTTTCTTGTCTTATTTATTTATTTATTTATTGATTGATTGATTGATTGATTGATTTGATTTTTATACCGCCCTTCTCCCGAAGGACTCAGGGCTGTGTACAGCCAATTATAAAACAGTACAATATGCAATTAAAACAAAGAATTAAAAAACATATTCTATAGATGGCCGAAATTTAAAATAATTAAATTTAAAACCTTTAAAATTCATAAAATTGCAACCCCAGTAAAATAATATTTAAAAATTGAAGCCAGTCCCGCTTGAATAAATAAGTGCGTTATCAGCTCACGGCGGAAGGTCCGAAGGTCAGGCAATTGACGCAAGCCAGGGGGAAGTTTGTTCCAGAGTGTTGGTGCTCCCACAGAGAAGGCCCTACTCCTGGGGGCCACCAGCCGATATTGCTTGGCAGACGGCACCCTGAGAAGACCCTCTCTGTGTGAGCGTACGGGTCGGTGGGAGGCATAAGGTAACAGCAGGCGGTCCCGTAAGTACCCGGGCCCTAAGCCATGGAGCGCTTTAAAGGTGGTAACCAGAACCTTAAAGCGCACCCGAAAGACCACAGGTAGCCAGTGCAGTCTGCACAGGAGCAGTGTTACATGGGAGCCACGTGTGGCTCCCTCAATCATCCGTGCAGCTGCATTCTGAACTAACTGAAGCCTCCGAGTGCACTTCAAGGGGAGCCCCATGTAGAGAGCATTGCAATAATCCAAGCGAGAGGTGACAAGAGCATGAGTGACCGTGCATAAGGCATCCCGGTCAAGGAAGGGGTGCAACTGGCGAACCAGGCGCACCTGGTAAAAAGCTCTCCTGGAGACGGCCGCCAAATGATCTTCAAACGACAGCTGTCCATCCAGGAGAACACCCAAGTTGCACATCTGTTCCATTGGGGCCAATGACTCGCCCCCAACAGTCAGCTGGGGTTTTATCTCCCTTGCCTCCCCTCCCCTTGTCTTTTATCTCCCTTCCCTTCCCTTGTCTTTTATCTCCCTCCCCTCCCCTTGTCTTCAATCTCTCTTCCCTTCCCTCCCTTCCCTTCCCTCCCCTTGTCTTTTATCTCCCTCCCCTCCCCTCCCTTCCCTCCCTTCCCTTCCTTTTCCTTGTCTTTTATCCCCCTTCCCTTCCCATAAGTAGGAGGAGCTGAAATCCAGTGTGATCATCAGAAGCTTTATCAAAGGTAAATATTTACATTAGTAATCGTGCAATGATCCCTATGATGGACAACAATACAGGGCAACGGCTGGTTAGTGATGTTTTATAACCGTCATGTTTGACATTTATTAATCTTGTGTGAAAAACAGGTTGGGTGATCAATAGAATCCCAGGGTTTTGCAAGATAGCTGTGTTTCGATATCTCAGGGGTTGCCACAAAAAAAAAAAGAGGGAGTCAAGCTATTCTCCAAAGCACCTGGGGGCAGGAGAAGAAGCCATGGGTGGAAACTCATCAAGGACAGAAGCAACTTAGAACTAAGGAGGAATTTCCTGACAATGAGAACAATTAACCCAGTGGAACAACTTGCCTCCAGAAGTTGTGAATTCTCCAACACTGGAAGTTTTTAGGAAGAGATTGGACAACCATTTGTCTGAAATGGTAAAGGGTTTCTTGCCTGATCAGTGTTGTGGTCTGCCAGCAGCCTGTGGAGCTGGCAGGGGAGTCGGACAGTGAGGAGGCTGGGGAGGACAATGGGTCAGTCCTGGAGTCAGGGGAAAGCCCAGACGAGAGCTCTGCGCTGGAGACAGAGGTGGGGCCAAGGCCCTCTGGAAGTGATGTGCGGACTTCGGAACCTCCAGAGACAGAGCAGAGAGGCAGAGGAACAGGAGATGCCTGTTCCTAGTGCACACATGGGAAGAGCTGCCAGAAGGCAAGAGCAGCTAAAGCAAAAAGGACGACTCAGGAATAAGGCCAGGAGATGATTGGCCCCTCCCATAAAGCTTAAAAGAGTAGCAACGGCTCCTGAGTTCTTTGTAGGAAAGCAACGTTGCTACAATTGTTTCTTGTCGGTGTCTCCTGTTTCTGAACTTCGTGGGATTCTTGCAAGAAAAGCCTTTGGCAGTGTGCCAAAGAAGACAAAGATTTGTGATAAGGCCAAAGGACTTTTTCTGAAGGACTTTGTTTTGGAATTAGTGTGGACTAAGCTGAGAATGAAGTAATTCTCAGCTGTTCTAATAAAATATGTTTGTTTAGGACTGATTGTGTCTGATAACAACTACTTGGGCCTGGGTCACAACAATCAGGGGGTTGGATTAGAAGACCTCCAAGGTCCCTTCCAACTCTGTTATTCTAAATACTAAACCAACTTATCAGTGAAGCACCTTCTCGTGAACTCAACCTCTCTGCATCTGGCATTACTTCAGCATGCGGTGCTGTAAATTTACTAATTTCCATTCTGAAGTCCTTGCAGCGGTTGCACATGGTCTTAGCTTGGTCTGGAAAATTCAGGCAGGATTTTGTTACGATAGCTATACAATAATAGTACTACTGACCTACTGGTACTGGTTTTCTAGTCTAATCTGTCTTGAAAGGTTGACAAATTGCCATAGAGGCTTTTTAGCACAGACACAAAGCAGGTTGCAGAGTAATGGAGAAACGCATAGATCAGGAAATGCATACCATCAGCGCTTCTATTCTTCTTCCCTGTTGTAACATAAAGTAAGCTGTGAGGCACTAACCCAAAGATATTTCAAAGAAATCCACAAAGGTACCCTGAAATTGCGATAGAAAAGCAGAAACTGTTTTTATGGGGCGAGAAAATTCCGGGGAATTAGGAGGTAAATTTTGCAAGAGGAGAGAAAGGCCAGCAAGTTCCTCTCTAGTATTGCAACAAATGTGATGAAGTCAAATAAATAGTGGTCAAAAAAGAAATGTTTTGTTAAAACTCGTCACTTCCCGCCTGGACTATTGCAATGCTCTCTACATGGGGCTCCCCTTGAAGAGCACCAGGAGGCTCCAGCTAGTCCAGAATGCGGCTGCGCGGGTGATAGAGGGGGCACCGTGTTGCTCCCATATAACACCCATCCAGCGCGGCCTGCAGTGGTTGCCGGTAGCCTTCTGGGTGCAATTCAAGGTGCTGGTTACCACCTTTAAAGCGCTCCCTGGCTTAGGACCGGGGTATTTGCGAGACCGCCTTCTGCCACCGATTGCCTCCCAACGACCTGTGCGCTCCCACAGAGTGGGCCTCCTCAGGGTGCCGTCGACCAAACAATGTAGGTTGGCGGCCCCCAGGGGGACCGCCTTCTCTGTGGCGGCACCAGCCCTATGGAATGAGCTACCTCCGGGGTTACGCCAAGTCCCCGACCTCCGGGCCTTCAAACGTGAACTGAAGACTTTACTATTTCACCGAGCGGGACTAGCCTAAGACATATTTTAGCGAAATTTTAAGGGGTTTTAATCGGTCTTTGACCGTTTTAGTGATTTGGCCAGTAAATATTTGTTCTTAATTGTTTTAAAATGTTGCTTTTTATTATATTTATATTGTATTGGTGTGGGTATTTTAACATTGGCTGTAAACCGCCCTGAGTCCTCCGGGAGATGGTGCGGTATAGAAATGTAATTATAAAATAAAATAAAATAAATAAATAAAAAAAAGAGACAGTGAGAAACTAATCAAGGAGAGAAGCAACCTAGAACTAAGGAGAAATGTTCTGACAGTTAGAAGAATTAACCAGTGGAACAACTTGCCTCCAGAAGTTGTAAATTCTCCAACACTGGAAGTTTTTAAGAAGAGATTGGACAACCATTTGTCTGAAATGGTATAGGATTTCCTACCTGGGTGGGGAGTGGGGTTGGACTACAAGACCTCCAAGATCCCTTCCAACTCTGTTATTCTGTTCTAATGGATTTGATGGAAGAGACCAAGGTATCACAAATCTTTCTTAGCCAACTGAGCCAATGGTCAAAATGTTCCTGATTAGAAGCAGCAAGAGCTATTGCTAACAACAAAGATAAAACACCATCTGTTCCTATCTGAAAATATTTAGCTCTTTTTACACAGGATCTGAATATTTGTATCGTTTTGAAAATTAAGGTAATATTTAAACAGTGTTCCCAAAGGACCTGGGGATTTAGTCTTATTATTCGTTTGGTTACTTGGTTTCGTTCCAGATTGGTTGAAGACATCTAGACTAGATTAGACATACGTAGAGACAGACAGACAAAAAAGCAACCACCACCATAAGAGCTATTGGTTAATGATGGCGAACCTTTGACATTCCCGTGTGCTGGCCTGCATGCCAGAAGTGGCATGCGAAACCATCCCACAAGGTATGCGTGGCCCCGCTGGCCTTTGTGTGTGCGGGAGCGCCGATACCCGGAAGAGCGTCAGTCCATCGCGCATGCGTGAGCTGGCACCCAAGCACCCGGATACCAGCATGGAAGCACACCTGACAAACAGCTGGCCATCGTGCATGTGCACGATGTAGACCCAGAAGTTTGGGTGCCAGCCTGCGCATGTGTGCCAGAATGTCACTCTTCCAAGTTCCGCCGCTCCTGCATGCATGACGGCCAGCTGACCTGTGCGTGTTTGATCACAGGAATGCGGAAGAGGAGCCTGTGAGGCCGCACATTCTTCATGGGATGGTTGCCATGGGTTCACCGACATTGGCATAGGGGCTATGGTGATGCACTGAAGATCAAGGTTCCATTAACCATGAAAACCTTGAACTAATGATTGCATTTCTAGAGGGAAGAAGAAAAGTTGATTCCACCTGGCTTCATGGACAAGTTCATGTAGTTTTCTTAATAGTATGGAAATGATTTATCTTAGGCTTCTTCCTGGATTGTTTTTGAATGTCCAATCCATGCCAAATCCCTAGGATTCTTGTTCTGTTTTCCCCTCCCAACACTCCCAACAAAAAGTCAGTCAAAGGCCTTCTCCCAGTTTATTTACACTTGGCTGGATTCCTTCTGGCACAGAGATGTTCTGGACACGTCTCCCCACACGCCTGCCAAAATCCCTGGAGATAACCAGAAAATTATAGATAAAGCACGATTCACTCATGAACAGATTCTTCTATCCATGAAACAGTTTGCCTGCACAAATTCATTGCTTCATCCAAGACAAAAAGCCAGGAAGCTCTGCCTCCTGCTTTATAGCCCCTGTGGGTGTCACTCCGTGACTCATCATTCTCTGACCCTGTCCCAATGCCTCCTCTGCTGCGCGCGCCAGTCATGTCTGCGCAGTCTCACATCAAGCCAAGATTGTTCTTGGGGCATTGCCAAATCAGAAGAAGGCCCGGGGGAATCAGGCCTTGCCAGTCCCTCCTCCTCCTCCTGGGTCGGTGCCAGGGAGGGAGAGGGCCCAGGGGAAGCAGGCCTTGCCAGCTCCTCCTCCTCACTCTCTGAATCATCCTCCTCCAGGAGTCCAAGTCTGGGAACCTGGGTCACAACAATTCTATTCTCTGATAGTTTCCCATCCAAATGCTAACCAGTCTGACCCTGCTTAGCTTCAAGCTCTGATGAAGTGGGTTAGTTGCGAAGTCATGTCCAACCCATAGCGACCCCATGCACAACATTCCTCCAGGCCTTCCTGTTCTCTACCATCCTCTGGAGTCCATTTAAGCTCACACCGACTCCTTCAGTGACTCCATCCAGCCACCTCATTCTCTGTCATCCCTTTCTGCTTTTGCCCTCAATCTTTCCCAGCATTAGACTCTTCTCCACTGAGTTGTTCCTTCTCATTAGGTGCCCAAAGTATTTGAGTTTCCTCTTCAGGATCTGGCCTTCTAAAGAGCAGTCAGAGTTGATCTCCTCTAGGACTGACCGGTTGAATTGCCTTGCAGTCCAAGGGACTTGCAGGAGTCTTCTCCAGCACCAGAGTTCAAAGGCCTCCATTCTTTGGCACTCAGCCTTCTTATTAATGGTCCCAAATACGCTTTTTATACCTTTGGGACAACCATGACCTGGATGATTGAGAATGTCCACAGACATCATGAAATAGGTTACATTGAGAGAGAGTGTGTAATTGGACAAAAGTCACCTAGTGACAGACGACAGTAAATTTACAAGGGTCCCAAAACCTAGTCCAATACTACTGCAATGTATTGGCCTTTGTTTCTTTTATTTCTTTTATTTTCTTTATTTATTTGTCAAACATGTACAAGATAACAGGTATAAGTATAAACATGGACATGAATGAAATACAAATAAATGGGGGCAATAGGACAGAGAACGTAGGCATGCTGGTGCGCTTATGCAGCACCGACCTGCTGTGGCCTAGAGGTAGAGCTCTTGCCTCACAATCAGGAGGTTATGAGTTCGATCCTAGGTAGAGGCAAACGTAGGGTCTCCTGCTTGGGCAGGGGTTTGGACTAGATGACCTGCAAGGTACCATCCAACTCTGTAATCCGCCCCCTTTATGGACCTCTTAGGAATGGGATGAAGTCCACAGTAGACAGTTTAAGGCTGAAGCTGTGGGGGTTTGAGGATGTAGCAAATTATGTATGAGATGAAGAATGCGTTCAGAGTAAAGTGAATGAAAGACCATTGAAAGGGGATTTTCTTTATAAATCCCATTGCTAACTGGGAAATTCCTCTTTTGAGGAACCAATGAAATACGATACATCGGCTCTGCTTTTGTCTCAAGGCTGGACCTCTGACAGAAATATAGGTTCAGACTCAGCTCATACACTGTTTCATAAATTGTGTATACTAGAATGACTACAAAGAAAGCAGACATAAATTTAGAACAATGGATAAACAGCGCTGCGGGATGAGCACCAGATGTGGGTTTCAGCAGGTTCTGACCAGTTCTGGAGAACCGGTAGCAGAAATTTTGAGTAATTCAGAGAACCGGTAGTAAAAATTCTATTTTTACCGGTAGTAAAAATAGATGGCCCCGCCCCCATCTATTCTCTGCCCCCCAAGTCCCGGCTGATCAGGAAGAAATGGGGATTTTGCAGTATCCTTACCCCGGAGTGGGTGGGAATGGAGATTTTACAGTATCCTTCCCCTGCCATGTCCATCAAGCCACGCCCACCAAGCCACACCCACAAAACCGGTAGTAAAATTTTTTGAAACCCACCACTGATGGCCACCTCAACTCACAGAAAGGGGGAAAATAAAAATAATAGAAATATTTCTGGACACGTTCAATTGTATTAATGTCCGATATGCAGTATGGGTTCCAAACATGTTACTTATTTATTTATTTGATTTATAGGTCGTCCTCAAGTTACGACAGTTTATTTACTGACCAGCTGAAGAAGGTACAACACCTGTTCTGTTTCCCTCCACCCAATACTCCCAGCAAAGAGTCAGTCAGAGGCCTTCTTTTCTCCTTTTATTTACATAGATACATGTCCTGGCCACGTCTACCCACGGACCTGCCAAGTTTCTGGAGATAATGAGGAAATTATAAATAAGGCCAGAATTACTCACGAATATATTCTTCCCTCCATGAGACAGTTTGCCCGCGCCAATTCATTGCTTTGTCCAAGACAAAAAACCAGGAAGTCCCGCCTCCTATTTATAGTCTCTGCAGATGTCACTGCATGACAATTATGACTTGGCTTTCCCCCAACACTGCTTCTGCTGCGCACGCCGATCATGCCTGCGCAGCCTTGCATCACTCCAAAACTGTTCTTGGGGCGTTGCCAAATCAGAAGAAGGCTCCCGGGAATCAGGTCTTGCCGGCCCCTCCTCCTCCCTTTGGGTGGGTGCCAGGGAGGGAAAGGGCTCAAGAGAAGCAGGGCTTGCCAGGTCTTCTCCCTCACTTTCTGAATCATCCGAGTCCAGGAGTCCGGGTCCAGGAACCTGGGTCACAACAACACCATTGAAAGAAGTGACATCTCTGTGGTCACATGACCAAGATTTGAACACTTGGCAACTGACTCGTATTTATGACAGTTGTAGTGCCTCAAGGTTATATCATCACTTTTTGTGACCTGCCAACAAGCAAAGTCATTAGGAAGCCAAATTCACTTAACAACCATGTTACTAACTTAATGGCAGTGAATCACTTCACAACTGTGTCAAGGAAGGTCATAAATTAGGGCAAAATTCACTTAACAGCTGTCTCGCTTAGCGACGTAAATTTTGAGCTCTCTTATGGTCGTACGTCGAGGACTACTTATCTATTATTACTTATTTTCTGTACACCTCAAAGCAGAGTATGCAAAGCTTCCTCTTCCTATTTTTTTCCACACTAATGCTCTCCTTAAAAAAACTAAAAGAAATGGAGAAATTCATCACTCCTAATTTATCCAATTAGTTCTCATATATCGTACTGTGCACTGAATTTGTTTACGTTGAACTCAATTACCTAACTTCAGAAAAGAAAACAAATCCCCAACGTCTTAATCCTTAGGAAGATTAAACATACATAATTGCACACGGAGACCAAATTTCTAAACAGTTCAATAACTGAAACTTCTGATGATCAACAGTTGCTCCAGGATGGGAAGGGATGTTCTTCGAAAGCTTGTGCATCAAAGAAGAAATGAAATGAACCAGAGGTAGGTTTTACATATTCTTACCTCCGGTTCGCCGAATGCGCGCACGCCTGCCGTGGATGTGGCCAGCCTTTTGCGCATGAGCTTTGCTCACACACGCGCCTTCCCTGCATGCAACCCTCCTCGAAAACATGGCTAAAATAGGATGGTATTTCGGCCCACCCCACCCGCAGTCGCCGCTACCGGTTCGCCCAAACTGGTCCGAAATGGCTGAAGACCAAGACTGAAATGAATGCTTCCTTCCCTTCGTTTTCCTCAGTTTTTCAGTCTGCAGCACAATATGCAGGAATCATCTGCACACTTCTTACAGAGCGCAACGCGTGAAATATTATAAAGGAAGCATATTCGATAGCGTATTCCTATATTTTAAACCGCATCGGATAATCTCTAAAAATCATTTTTAATACCTTATATGGTCAGGAGCAGTGGTGGGATTCAGCCAGTTCGCACCACTTCGGGAGAACCGGTTGTTAACTTTCTGAGCAGTTTGGCAAATTGGTTGTTAGAAGAAATCATTAGGGCAGAGAACCGGTTGTTAAATTACTTGAATCCCACCACTGGTCAGGAGAGATGGAGAACATATTCTTTTAGATCACCTCTGAATGTTATTGAATTTCATATTTTTGACCTAACGCAAGAATGGAAATTGATTTAACATTTCATTTTTTTTAACCATTTTATGAATGAAACTTAGTGTTCTGACCCAGCTCCCAAAACATGACAAACCCTCTGAAGTTCACTCAAAAATTCCTTTATTAGGAGCACCGGCAGCCCCAGCAAAAAGTTTCTCTCTCAATGCAGGCTAACAAGTTCATCCGTCAGGGAGATGAATAGTTGTCTGTCATATCTATTCATCTCCGCCCCCTGCCTTTTATCCCCAGAGCTAGGGTGGGGCTTCACTAGCAGCGGTGACTCTTCCTTCCCAAGGACCGGCCCATAGATTTCCAGTGCTCTCCTCTCCTCTGCCTTCTGCATATCTGCACAGCAGGCACTGGACCCAGCTGTTCCTCCTCTTCCTCATCAGCCACCTCCAGACCTAGAAGCTGTTGACTCTCCATCTGAGGGCTGACGGAGGGCCAGGCTCCGCCCCCCCCTCTCTCTCTCTCTGACAGCTCCATTCCCTCTTTCCTCTCGGAGCTCTCAGGTTTCCTTAATGCTGACCTTGACTCCCAAGCCTCTTCTTTCTCTGATCTGCGCCAACTCAGTAAGCTCAAACTGCCCAAGGAGCTGCTGACTCAGTTCTACAGAGGAATTATTGAGTCTGTCATTTGCACCTCTATAACTGTCTGGTTCGGTTCTGCAACCCAACAAGAAAGACACAGACTTCAGAGGATAATTAGAACTGCAGAAAAAATAATTGCTACCAACCTGCCTTCCATTGAGGACCTGTATACTGCATGAATCAAGAAGAGGGCCGTGAAAATATTTACAGACCCCTCACATCCTGGACATAAACTGTTTCAACTCCTACTCTCAAAACGACACTATAGAGCACTGCACACCAGAAGAACTAGACACAAGGACAGTTTTTCCCCAAACGCCATCACTCTGCTAAACAAATAATTCCCTCAACACTGTCAAACTATTTACTAAATCTGCACTACTATTAATCTTCTCATCGTTCCCATCACCAATCTCTTTCCACTTATGACTGTATGACTGTAACTTTGTTGCTGGCAATCCTTATGATTTATATTGATATATTGACCATCATTTGTGTTGTAAATGTTGTACCTTGATGAAGGTATCTTTCCTTTTATGTACACTGAGAGCATATGCACCAAGACAAATTCCTTGTGGGCCCAATCACACTTGGCCAATAAAGAATTTTATTCTATTCTATTCTATTCTATTCTATTCTATTCTATTCTATTCTATTCTATTCTATTCTATTCTATTCTATTCTATTCTATTCTATTCTATTCTATTCGGTTGTTGGAGGGGTGGAGGCCAACAGACCACAACACCTGGCGATTTGCTAACAATAACTACTTCTAAGTTAGGGACTTATTAGTTCGAACATGCAGATACAAGTAGTCCTCAAGTTACAATAGTTTGTTTAGTGGCTGTTCGAAGTTACAATGGCACTAAAAATAGTGGCTTGTGACCATTTTCCACACTTATGACTATTGCACCATCCCCAGGATCGCATGATCAAAATCCAGGTGATCGGCAACTGGAATGTACTTACTAGGATTGCAATGTTTTGGAGTCACGTGACCAGCTTTTGTGACCACTTGACAAGCAAAGGCAATGGGGAAGCCAAATTCACTTAACAATGGCATTACCAACTTAACTTCAATGATTCACTTAACAACGTGAAAGGTCATACAAAGGGGCAAAGCTCACTTAACAACTGTCTTGCTTAGCAGGAGAAATTTTTGGCCTCCACTATGATTGAACGTCAAGTGTTACATGCATTTAAGAACCTGATATAAAATTCATTATGTTAGAGGGGGAAACATTTAGAAAAAAATAGAATATATTGGAGACAATTTACAAACACAAACAGATACTGGGGGAAATATACGACATATTTGTGGATGTGCCTGGAATTCTTTGAAGAAACTTCCCTTATTCCATAAAGCGAAGTTGACAGATTTGCAAAAGTTAAAAACAGTGAGTTGGCAATTCCACTGCTCTTAAAGGTCAGTCAAAGTTTTAAGGAGAAATTAAATTTCCGGTATCAATTCTAATCAACCTGAATATATGGAAGGGGGAGAAAAAAACGCAAAAGAAATCTTTAATACATCATTAATCATACATACCTCCCATGCAATTCATTATGCTTCCTATTTCAAGATGGAAAAGAAAAAAAAATCTGAATTTCAAAGCTTTTGTGAAGATAAAAGTAAACCTCTTCCATTTTTAACAGAGGCCTTCCCGTTATGTTTGACACGGACAGAAGGAAAGGTATTAAGTAAGAAAGAGAGGGAGTAAAATATAATTGAATGGCAAAAGTAACTCCTTTCTTAACGATCCTGATGACTGGAGTACTTTCAAAGTAATTTAAAATTATAAATACATGAATTGTTTCATCTTAGTTCTATCATGAGCTCTGCATCCAATTTTGGTTACCACGATATATATATATAAAAAGATTTTGAGACTCTAGAAAGAGTTCAAAGAAGAGCAACAAAGATGATTAGGGGACCGGAGGCTAAAATTCTTTATTAGATTTATAATCTTACTTGGGTTTCCAGAAACCTACAGTCAGTTGCAGAATGATTTAAAACACAAAATATAGAATCAAACTTTTTAAAAAGAGAGTTATTGCAGTAAATGAGAAATAAATTGGAAGTACTTAATAAAAATTATATCCTTATTTTATCATAGGGAGTTCCTTTTTTTGAGATTCCATTTATGATGATCAGTCTTAAATTGATCATAATTTAGAATCAAAACTTCTCACAAAACTGTGAATATCCCAAAGGTGCTTTTTCAAAAGGAAACTGGACTTTCTGGCTTTTCTTTGAAGATGTTTTGCTTCTCATTCAAGCAGCTTCCTCAGCTCTGGATGAAGAAGCTGAAGAAGCTTCTTGGATGAAGATACTGAAGAAACTTCTTGGATGAGAAGTGAAATGTCTTCAAAGAATAAGCAGAAAGTCCAGTTGCCTCTTGAAAAAGCACCTTTGGGACAACCATGACCTGGATGACAGAGAATCTCCACAGATAAAACTGAATAATCTTATATTAATACTCAATATTTTTTTTTGGTTTACATTTATATCCCGCCCTTCTCCAAAGACTCAGGGCGGCTTACAGTGTGTAAGGCAATAGTCTCATTCTATTTGTATATTTACAAAGTCAACTTATTGCCCCCCCCAACAATCTGGGTCCTCATTTTACCTACCTTATAAAGGATGGAAGGCTGAGTCAACCTTGGGCCTGGTGGGGTTTGAACCTGCAGTAATTGCAGGCAGCTGTGTTTAATAACAGGCTTCTTACAGCCTGAGCCACACCGAGGCCCTAGTGTCAATGAGTATGACACTGGTTTGTTTATGCAGGGTTATATGTATATAATATCTGTCTGTCCCTGTTGTGACTCGTCCTCCCTCCTCTCCTCAGCCAGACCCCTCCCGTCTCCAACCGGGTCTTTTATCAGACTCCGAGTCTGATAATGAAGATGAACGGCCTGTCATGCCTCCAGCCCCCAGCCCTGGCCCCATGCCCGGAGAGGATTCAAGGAGTGAAAGGAGAAGCCCAATAAACCTCACTCATACAGCGTGTGTTCCTTTGGCTCAGCCTTCAGAGCAGGAAGCCAGCCAGGTGGTAGAATTACCCGGGCCTACTCCCTCTGACACCTCCCTTTCCTAGACGCTGACAGCAGATCCAGCTGAAGATAATTCAGAGTGGGTGGACCCTCGCTTCCAGAGATCTGAGAGGCGACGCCAGCAGAAGGAAGGGTGGGGCAGGCCTGGATAAATGCTGAGTCATGGAGCCACACCCCACAGCCTATATAAAGGACCTGCTTTTGGCATTCTAACCTTGAGTCAAGCAAAGTCTTATCTAGTTTGCTGATATCGGACCCTATTGCTGAAGTCACAACTTGGACTCCTGCCTGCCCTGATAAACCTCGAAGGAACTTGGCAAGCTGCAGAGGCTTCGTTGCCAAGTTTGTTACGGACTTCCTTGACTCATTCGTCGGAGTGGGGGGGTGACACAACAGTCCCTCTCTGTCATCTGTCTCTTCATTTTGCCTGGAGGAAATTTCTCAAGTACAAAACTTTATTTACTGCACTATCTCTAATTGTCAACATCATCTAGCCATCAAGTGCTTTGGAAAACAGATTGACGCCGTCCTCTCTGTGACAGGCCCTCAAATATTGGAACCCTGCTGTCATGTTTCCCCTGACTCCATGTCTCATGACTCCATATATGTTGTCCAGGTGGTTTCCTTTCTAAATAGGCTTGTTAGGAGAGTAGCCACAGAGTCATTAACAGAGATGGTATTTAGCCGGTTCAGACCAGTTCACCCAAACTGGTAGCAGAAATCACGGGTGGGCCCGGGCCCACCCCAGCTCCATGCCATCCTATTTAGGCACATTTTTGAGGGCGGGCACATGTGTAGAAGGCAGGTGCATGCATGAACTAGGGGCATGAGTGTGTGAAGCGAGCGTGTGCACACGTGGTGAACCGGTAGTAACATAATATGAAACCCACTACTGGTCATTAAGAGTCATTACTCCTAACTCCTTTGTCCTAGGTGGGTTGTCTGTCTATCTGAAACAGATACTTATCTGTTTCCAAAGCCATATCACTTTTCTAATCCTTCTCTTCACTAAACAATGCCTTTTTACTTCCATATTTTCATTTATAATAGTTGTCAAATCAAATGTAGGGAAAGACTGATACATAACACAACTCAACAGGAGATAATATGCAGTACCTGTGTCATCTGCTGTATATTATCTATATCTATATTTATGTTATATCTATACCTATATATCAGCAAACTGTACATTTTGCATATGACATGTCAGAATTTATCTCTGCTCAGAGTAATGGAGTGATGAATCTCCAAAAATAAGGAATGTGAGTAAAGTTGATGCTATTGACCATGAAATTTGCTTAAATGTGGCTTATCCACTCTGACTGTGCACCAGGATAAATAGCTATATTGATTGCATGATATTTGATTATTCTCAGCTTCTACTTTACACTGTATTATGTTATTTTTTTTTTGTTCTTAATCATGCATTGTGTTTTACCTTGTTTCTATTTTCTCAAAGATTTATTACCAACTCAGAGTCACTCATATATATAATTTATATATAATATAAATTCATATGTGTGTGTGTGTGTGTGTGTGTGTGAAAGAGAGAGAGAGAGAAAGAATGAAAGAATGAAAGAAAGACAGACTGAGAGACAGAAAGGGAAGAATCAGAGAAAGGAAGGAAGGATGGAAGGAAGGAAGGAAGGAAAGAGAGAGAGAGAGAGAGAATGAAAGGGAAGAGAGAGAGGAAGGAAGGAAGGAAGGAAGGAAGGAAGGAAGGAAGGAAGGAAGGAAGGAAGGAAGGAAATGAAGGAAAGAAAGAAAGAAAGAAAGAAAGAAGAGAGAGAAACAAAGGAAATAAAGAAAAGAAAGAAAGAAAGAAAGGGAAGAGAGAGGAAGGAAGGAAGGAAGGAAGGAAGGAAGGAAGGAAGGAAGGAAGGAAAGAAAGAAAGAAAGAAAGAAAGAAAGAAAGAAGAGAGAGAAACAAAGGAAATAAAGAAAAGAAAGAAAGAAAGAAAGAAAGAAAGAAAGAAAGAAAGAAAGAAAGAAAGAAAGAAAGAAAGGGAAGAGAGAGGAAGGAAGGAAGGAAGGAAGGAAGGAAGGAAGGAAGGAAGGAAGGAAGGAAGGAAGGAAGGAAGGAAGGAAGAATATTTATTTCAATGTTTCAATAGTCTCTTCACCATAGGGGCAAAATGCCAAAATTTCTTCTAAAAATACAGTCGGAAGGGCATCAATTTAAGCCTCAGAGAGTACCAGCCTATTTTAAGAGATTGGGATGAGATGCCAAGTCTCAACTGAACACTGACATCTTTAATCTGGGGCAAAGTTGGATTAATAAAAATGCAAGCAATAATTCTGCATAAAAACTGATATTATACTGCAGCATTCCTGTCCCCCCGCCAAAAAAATAAAATTCAATATACCATATAGCCATTGACAACTTTCCATTTTTTAAAAAAATACCTTATCTCAAATACGTGTCTGTCTGTGCGTTTTCAAATGCATCTTATTTGCACCTCAAATATTCATTTTAATGGCACTTTAATACATCTGTCAGGTGAGAAATAGATCATCAAAATCAGAACTACTAGGAGAATTACTTTTTGAGTTGTATATCCTCCTGGAAGGTATTGCGAAGGATGTTTCATTTCAGAATGTTGTGGGTTTTTTTTAAAAAAAAATCAGATGCCACATTAAAACAAAACAAAAAACACTGTTATTAATTCTGCCCACGTGAGAAAGAGATATATCCCTTCTGGAACACAGGATATGAAACTGCACGTTAATGATACCAGTAAATTGAAGTTTGAATAGAATATAATATTTGACTAGAAGCCATTCCTTCTTAATTAGAACTGAGCAGTTTTGCCAAAATGCAAATACATCTATTTTGATATTTTTTTAAAAAAAAATACGTAAAGCACAATTTATAACTTTCCTAATTTGGAGAAAGGGGCTCGATCGACAAGCTCAGTGGCTAAGATGCTGAGCTTGTAGATCGAAAGGTCGGCAGTTCAGCGGTTCGAAGTGCTGTGTAATGGGGGTGAGCTCCCGTGACTTGTCCCAGCTTCTGCCAACCTAGCAGCTTGAAAGCACCTAAAAAATGCAAGTAGAAAAATAGGGATCATCTTTAGTGGGAAGGTAACAGCGTTTTGTGCACCTTTGGCGTTGAGTCATGCCGGCCATATGACCATGGAGACGTCTTCCGACAGCGCTGGCTTTTTGACTTTTTCACGGAGATGAGCACCGCCCCCTAGAGTCAGGAACAACTAGCACATATGTATGAGGAGAACCTTTACCTTTTAAATTTAGAGAAGGGGGGCATGTTTGCTCCATCTCCTTTATGTCCCTCTTACGTTCTTCCACTAAAATGCTCTTTTCTTCTCCCCGTGCCATGATAGGGCTCAGTCATGCTTAGAATGCACACAGAACTTAATTAGCCATGCTTTAACTTTTCTTTCAGGTCTGCTTTAAGCTTGACTAATTCTGGCTCCAAGTGTATTTATTTTCACTGAGGCTGAAATACCATCCATTTTTGTTGTTGTTGTTGTTGTTGTTGATTTCTTTTAACGATGATGAAAATGTCCTTTGCTGGAAAAGATCCAGATTCCTTCTCATTTAGGTTTCTTTAGAGAGCCAGGTGCTTGCTGAAGGCTGCAGGCTGGGTGAAAGAGCTGTGTGGGCCAATAAAGGAGAGTATTGGCAACTCGGGTGTTGTGTCTTGCTCGCTTTCCCCGCAGCTGGGTCCCTCTTATCTCCTGCCGAACGCTGAGGAATGTCCTGGCATGCCTCCAGGCCCCAGCCCTAGCACCATGCCCAGACAGGCCGAGCAAGACAAAGGGCCTGACGTGCTTCCAGCCCCCAGCCCTGGCTCCATGCCCAGGCAAACGGAGCAACTAGAACCCTCCCCCTCCCCCACAGCATGTGAGCCTGAGGAATGTGAATTACCAACAGCTGGAGCCTGGAGAGATCCTCGCTTCAGGAGAATTGATAGGCGGCGTCAGCAAAAGGAAGGGAGGGGCAGGCCTGGATAAGTGCTGAGTCATGGAGCCACACCCCATGGCCCATATAAAGGATCTGCTTTCTGGCATTCTCTGAGTCAGGTAAAGTCTACCTTGGATTGCTGAAGTCATTTCCTGGTCTCCTGCCTGCCTTGAGAACTTTGCTAGGACTTTGGCAGAGCTGCAGAGGCACGCCTGATACGGACTTCCCCGACCTGGCCGTCAGTGGAGGACTGGGACACAACATCGGGGCTGAAAGGAGAAATCCTCGGTGCTCGCTGAACTTGGTTGTTTTCTTGCAGAAGTTTCCATGACCCAAACTAGGTAACGTCATCCGTTTAAAATAGATTAGAATAGAGTTGGAGCAGAGGTGGGCGGTGCGTGAATTAACAACCGGTTTGCCCAGCACCGAAAATGTGAGTTTGTGATTTTTGCGCATGCATGTGTCCTTCTACACATGGGCTTTTCTCACGGGTATGGCTTTAAGAATGTGGTTAAATAGGATGGCATAATGCCAGGGTGGATGGGCAGGCCCACTCGCAGGTCATAACTACCAGTTTGTCTGAACTGGTCCAAGCTAGCAGCAGCCCACCACTTCTAGGCCAGGGGTCCCTTTAAGACTTGTGGACTTCAACTCCCAAATTTCTAAGAGTTGAAGTCCATAAGTCTTAAAGGGACCAAGATTGGAGACCCCTGTTCTAGTCTGCCCCCCTGCTCAAGCAGGAGAACCTATACCATTTCAGATAAGTGACTGTCTAGTCTCTTCTTAAATGCCTCCAGTGATGGAGCACCCATAACTTCTGGTGGCAAGCTGTTCCACCGGTTAGTTTTCCTCACTATTAGAAAGTTTCTCCTTAATTCCAGGTTGCTTCTCTCTTTGATTAGATTCCAACCATTTACTTCCTCTCCTGTCTTTGGAGAATAATTTGAATCCTTCTTCTTTATGGCAGCCCCTCAGATACTGGAATACTGCTATCATGTTGCCCCCAATTCTTCTTTTCTTTAGACTAGCCAAACCCAAATCCTGCAGCTATTCTTCATATGTTTTAGTCTCCAGGCCTTTGATCGTCTTAGTTGCTCTTCTCTGAACATTCGGATAATGAAATGTCTGCAAGAAAAGAAGCAAGCTCAGAGAGTACCAATGTTGTGTCTTGTCCGCTCTCACCGCAGCCGGGGCCTTCTTATCTGCTCCCGAACACGGAGGAATGTATGCCTCCAGGTCCCAGCCCTGGCTCCATGCCCAAGCAGGCTGCAGAGGAGGGAGCATCCCCCGGCCCCAGTTCTGGCTCCATGCCCAGACAAGCTGCAGAGGAGGGGGCACCTCCCGGTCCCAGCCCTGGCTCCATGCCCAGACAAGCTGCAGAGGAGGGAGCATCCCCCGGCCCCAGCCCTGGCTCCATGCCCAGGCAAACGGAGCAGCTAGACCCCTCCCCCTCCTCCACAGCATGTGAGCCTGAGGAAAGTTTACTTCCAACAACAGCTGATTGGAGTGACCCTCGCATCAGAAGGCTGGATAGGCGGAGGCAACAGAAGGAAGGGAGGGGCAGGCCTTAATGAGTGCTGAGTCATGGAGCCACACCCCATGGCCTATATAAAGGATCTGCTTTCTGGCAGTCTCTGAGTCAGGCAAAGTCGAACTTATCGTGCTGAAGTCACTTACTGGTCTCCTGCCTGCTCTGAGGACTTTGCTAGGACTTTGGGCAGAGCTGCAGAGGCAAGCCTGATTCGGATTTCCCTGACCCGGCCGTCACCGGAGACCCTGGCTGCGGTGAGAGCGGACAAGACACAACAGGTGGGAACTCTTATCCCTGCAGGCATCATAAGCCATAAATGAGAGTGGTATATAATTTAAGCTCCTTTTGCCCTTAGCATTAGTAAAAGGATCTATTCTCTTCCAAGTCCCAAGTGATGTGTGTACGCCTCAGATCCACTCTCTTAAAAATAAGCAACAAATGATCACATTCCTGAGGGGTTCTTGGTGCTCTCTGAACTTGGTTGTTTTTGTTGTGGCCCGCCAGAGGCCAGTGGGGCTGGCAGCAGAGTAAGAAGCGAGGAGGTTGGGGAGGAACATGAGCCAGTCCTGGGTGCTGGGGAAAGCTCGGATGAGGGCTCTGCGTCGGAGGCAGAGAGGGAGATAGACAGCAGCAAGGCAGAGGAACAGCTGGAGCCCGTTCCCAGTGTGCACATGCGCAGAGCTGCCAGAAGACAGGAACAACTCAGAAAGCAGGGTCAGCTCAGGAGTAAAGCCACACCTGGGAGGTGATTGGCCCCTCCCATAGGAAACAAAAGAGGAGTGAAGGAGAGGGGGCTTTTGCAGGAAACAATTTGTTCAATCCGTGACTCTGAGAGACTCTGTGCCAAATTTTATTTACTATTTATTTATTTATTTATTTATTTATTTATTTATTTATTTATTTATTTATTTATTTATTTATTTACATTTATATCCCGCCCTTCTCCGAAGACTCAGGGCGGCTTACACTATGTTAGCAATAGTCTTCATCCTATTTGTATAATATATACAAAGTCAACTTATTGCCCCCAACAATCTGGGTCCTCATTTTACCTACCTTATAAAGGATGGAAGGCTGAGTCAACCTTGGGCCTGGTGGGACTTGAACCTGCAGTAATTGCAAGCAGCTGTGTTAATAACAGACTGTCTTAGCAGTCTGAGCCACCAGAGGCCCATTTTGCTTTATACTGAGATTGGAAACAGGTTATATGGCAGCTTGCCAAACGAGATAAGGTGTGCTGAGAAATATTCCTTTGAAAAACTGTTTGAACAGGCCTTGCTGACTGTGAATGAACGTAATTCACAGTCGTGTAAAAATAAAAGAGGTTTTGCCAGGACCAACTCCTGCCTCCTGCTTGTTAAGTGAGCCTAGGTCAGAACAGTTTTCCTGCAGAGGTTTCATTACTTAGCATTGATGATACTACCTAGTTTGGTAATGAAACGTTTGCAAGAAAACAACCAGAGAGCACCGAAGACCCCCACATTTTAACGCTGAGCTACAAATATTCTCCTTTATTGGGAGCACATTCCTTCCAGTGATCTCCTACCATCAACAGACAGCCTCTTGCAACACTTTGGCAGGCTTGTAGGTTAAAAAGAGGCTTTATCGCCTATAGATTACAAGCTTCCTCCCTAGTGTTGTATTAATATTTCACAGGTCTTTTAAGGGCAATAGGAAAAAAAAGGTAGCTTGTCAAGTCTCACTACAGCCACCGCAGGTGCCACCAATTCATTTGCTTATTTATCGTGTTGAATACATTAAATAAAAAAAGAGGAATTTGGGGAGTGTGAGATGTTTAATAACCTGACCATGGATTTCTCCAAATGTTACACTGGTTTGCTGCAAAAAAAGGATGAGGTTTTTGGTGATATGTTAGAAAAGAGATGTAGAAGAGGAGGAGTGAGTCTTGTTCCAAGACCCTCAGTTATTTTCGCCAAGGTTTCACATCTCTGTAATTAAAACCTTTTGGAGACTCTCAAACTGGGGAGGACAATAGAGATCATCGATTAGACATCCAGCTGAGAAAGAAAGGGAAGTGTTATGAGCAGACAACTGTGTGACCAGAAGAGATCCAAACAGTAGTGGGTTTCCATTTCGGCTGCTACTGGTTTGCTTGGTAGCATGCGCAGAGATGTCCGGGTGGGTGGGCGGAGCCTCCCGCCGCTACCAGTTCACCAGATCTGGAGCGAACCAGTAGCAACCCACCACTGGATCCAAGGTTGCCAACAAGGTTGGCTAGGGTTGACATGATAACAGTGTCCCAATATCTCAGGGACTGCCACAAAGAAGAGGGAGTCAAGCTATTCTCCAAAGCACCTGAGGGCAGGACAAGAAGCAATAGGTGGAAACTAATCAAAGAGAGAAGCAACCTAGAACTAAGGAGAAATTTCCTGACAACAATTAGAACAATTAATCAGTGGAACAACTTGCCTCCAAAAGTTCTGAATGTTCCAACGCTGGAAGTTTTTATGAAGATGTTGGATAACTGTTTGTCTGAAATGATGTAGGGTTTTCTGCCTAAGCAGGGGGCAGGATTAGAAGACCTCCAAGGTCCCTTCCAACTCTGTGATTCTATTCTGTTCTGTTCTGTTCTGTTCTGTTCTGTTCCGTTCCGTTCCATTCCATTCCATCCCATTCCATTCCATTCCATTCCATTCTATTTTATTCTATTCTTCATTCCAATACATTCCATTCCATTCCATTCCATTCCATTCCATTCCATTCTATTCTATTCCATTCTATTCTATTCCATTCTATTCTATTCTATTCTATTCTATTCTATTCCATTCTATTCTATTCTATTCTATTCTATTCTATTCTATTCTATTCTATTCTATTCTATTCTATTCTATTCTATTCTATTGAGATTCTCAATCATCCAGGTTGTCCCAAAGGTGCTTTTCCAAAAAGCAACTTGGACAAAACCAAGAAAGGTCAATTGTCTGTTGGAAAAGCACTTTTGGGACAGGATCCAAAGCAAACCCTGGGGGAAGGGGAGATGGTGAGATCCTGTTCCTAAATTGGTTTATACCCAAGCAGCTGATGAAAGAGAGCAACGAGGGTGATCAGTAAAACAAAATACAAAAGCAAGCAAGCCGTCCTAGGAGAGAAACTGCCTTTATTGTTGATTGCTAGAAAAACTGCTGAGTGGGGAGGGAAAATCTCTGTTGGGAAGCACTGGATCGGAATAAGGCAATGAGGTCATAGAAAAGTCAGGTGTAAAGCTTTCTCTTTCTTCTATACTCACGAAAACACAAAAATATACACACGGAGAGGGCATATTCTGTACTGAGAGTCCTTGACTTAGGAGCACAACGACGGCCACAATGTAGGAACTCAGCCAGAAAGGAGTAGCCAAATGAAAGGACGAGCCATAAAAGAACAAAGACAAACTTCCTCAAAAGAAAAAAAAAATCTATGAAGTAGTAAGCAAAGGGAGAGTCAAAGTTCCCTCCCGAAAAGCCCGAAAAGCGGGGAGTCTAAACCAAATATTAATTTTGAAATCTGTAACTTCTTATGCAGTGAAGGAGAGGCCAAGGAAGGAAGGGAGGGAGGGAGGGGAGGAGATGCAGGAAAGAAGGAAGGATTGAAGGAAGGAAGGGAGGGAGGGAGGGAGGGAGGGGAAGGGAAGGGAAGGGAAGGGAAGGGAGGAGATGCAGGAAAGAAGGAAGGATTGAAGGAAGGAAGGAAAGAAGGAAGGAAGGAAGGAAGGAAGGAAGGAAGAGGAGAGGAAGGGAGGTGTCAAAATGCAGGAAAGAAAGAAGGATTGAAAGAAGCAGGAAGGGAGGGAAGGAAAGATTAAAAGAAGGAGAGATGGAGGAAAGGAGGAAGGGAGGAAGGGAGGGAAGAGGGAAAGAAAGGGAGAAAAGATTGAATGGAGGAGGGAGGAGAGAGGAGGGAGGGAGGAAAGAAGGAAGGATTGAAGAAAGTAGGAAGGGAGGGAGGAAAGAATACGATAAAATCGTTCTGCTTCGGGATGATTTGGATCAAAGTTGGGTGGATCCAGGTGACATGTCGGAGACACGTCTTGTTGAGACTGTTTGGGATGGATTTGATCCTGTGGCTCCCGAGGACATGGACAGGTTACTGGGGAGGTTGAATGCCACCACATGTTTACTGGACCCGTGCCCCTCCTGGTTGGTGCTGGCCACACAGGAAGTGACACGAGGCTGGCTCCGGGGGATTATAAATGCTTCATTGTTGGAGGGGGTCGTCCCTGCCACCTTGAAAGAGATGGTAGTGAGACCCCTCCTCAATAAGCCTTCCCTAGACCCAGCTGTTTTAGGTAATTATCGTCCGGTCTCCAACCTTCGCTTTGTGGCGAAGGTTGTAGAGAGTGTGGTGGCATGTCAACTTCCCTGGTACCTGGATGAAACTATCTATCTAGACCCGTTCCAGTCCGGCTTTCGACCCGGATATAGCACGGAGACGGCTTTGGTCGCGTTGGTTGATGATCTCTGGAGGACCAGGGATAGGGGTTATTCCTCTGCCTTGGTCCTATTAGACCTCTCAGCGGCTTTTGATACCATCGACCATGTTATCCTGCTGCACCGATTGGAGGGATTGGGAGTGGGAGGCACCGTTTATTGGTGGTTCTCCTCCTATCTCTCTGATTGGTCGCAGACAGTGTTGGCAGGGGGGCAGAGGTCGGCCCCGAGGCACCTCACTTGTGGGGTGCCAGGGTCCATTCTCGCCTCCTGTTCAACATCTATATGAAGCCGCTGGGTGAGATCATCAGTGGCTTTGGGGTGAGGTACCATCTGTACACAGATGACACTCAGCTGTACTTTTCCACCCCGGGCCACCCCAACGAAGCTATCGAAGTGCTGTCCCGGTGTCTGGAAGCCGTACGGGTCTGGATGGGGAGAAACAGGCTCAAGCTCAATCCCTCCAAGACGGAGTGGCTGTGGATGCTGGCATCCCGGTACAGTCAGCTGCACCCACAGCTGACTGTTGGGGGTGAGTTATTGGCCCCGATGGAAAGGGTGCACAACTTGGGCGTTCTCCTGGATGGTCTTTTGAAGATCATTTGATGGCCGTCTCCAGGAGAGCTTTTTACCAGGTTCGCCTGGTCTCCCAGTTGCGCCCCTTCCTAGACCGGGATGCATTATTCACGGTCACTCATGCGCTCGTGACATCTCGCTTGGATTACTGCAACGCTCTCTACATGGGGCTCCCCTTGAAGGGCATCTGGAGGCTGCAGTTGGTTCAGAATGCAGCTGCACGGGTGATAGAGGGAGCCCCTCGTGGCTCCCATGTTACACCACTCCTGCACAGACTGCACTGGCTACCTGTGGCCTTTCGGGTGCGCTTCAAGGTTTTGGTTACCATCTTTAAAGCGCTCCATGGCATAGGGCTGGGTTATTTACGGGACCGCCTACTGCCACCGATTGCCTCCCACCGACCCGTATGCTCTCACAGAGAGGGACTCCTTAGGGTGCCGTCCACCAGGCAGTGCCGACTGGTGACACCCAGAGGAAGGGCTTTCTCTGTGGGGGTTCCCACCCTTTGGAACGAGCTTCCCCCAGGGCTGCGCCAACTTCCTGACCTCCGAACCTTCTGCCGCGAGCTTAAGACACATCTATTTATTTGCGCAGGGCTAGCCTAGGGTTTTTAGTTTTAAATTTAGTTTTAATGGGGTTTTATACTATTTTAGTGATATTTTAATTTCGGCCTAATTAATAAGTTTTTTAATTGTTTTTACTTGTATTATTCTTATTTTTTTATTTGGCTGTACACCGCCCTGAGTCCTTCGGGAGATAGGGCGGTATAAAAATTCGAATAAATAAATAAAATAAAATAAATAAGAAGGAAGGATTGAAGGAAGGAGGGAGGGAGGAGGAAGGAAGGATTGAAGGAAGGAGGAAGGAAGGATTGAAGGAAGGAGGAGGGAGGAGGGAGGAAGGAAGGGAGAAAAGATTGAAGGAAGGAGGGAGGGAGGGAAGGAAAGAAGGATTGAAGGAAGGAGGGAGGGAGGGAAGATGGGAGGAAGGAGAAAAGATTGAAGGAGGGAGGGAGGGAAGAAAGGAAGGATTGAAGGAAGGACGGAGGGAGGGAGGGAGGAAGGAAGGAAGGAAGGAACACAAACAAACAAACAAACAAATAAAAAAGTGACACACCTAGATGCAGGAACTTGGCATGTCTATGAAGTCTTTTTTTCCCCTTTCCTCTCATCAGAGAGATCACATTTACTCCTCTAACCTCCCGAGGGATGGTCAATTATTGAGGCTGTTGTGTAACTCTGAGAAGCGTTGAGAACATCTCTTCATTTGGCATCTCGGATATTAGCTTGCAAGCAAGGGAAGGCGTTTGCGCTAGGCTCCCAGTTCAAAGCACGAGGAGTCTGAAGTTTAAGAGGACTTGGTGAATTTCAAGTGGCTTCTCGCCTAACTTTGGAGTTTCTCTATGTTCCTCTCGGTGAAATATTTTTATTTATTTATTTATTTGTCAGACACAACAATATATATAAGTATAAGCATGAAATAGCCATACGAATTGGATACAACCAAAGGAAAAGAGGGTTTTGCCGGTTGTGTTCGCTGGGGTCACAATAAACTAAAGAGCTGTTGTCACTCACAGGTCTCCTGCCTCTTCATTGCCCGAACATAACATTGGCGACGAAGGTGGGATGTTGAGGCAGTGAGATTGAAAGAAAGAGCTGAAGGAACCAGGAATTCGAAAACCCAGCCAGTTCTCGAAGGCGGAAAATAGCGATGTCCAGCTACATGCCGCCAGCGCCATTCGACCCAGCCAAGGAGAAATGGGGGTCGTACATGGCTCGTTTCGAGTGTTTCCTCGAAGCAAACGAACTACAGGGAGTCTCAGACAATCGGAAGTGAGCATACTTCCTGAGCCACTGCGGTCCAGAGGTCTTCGATACGGCGGAGTCACTCTCAGAGCCAACGCCGGTACAATCGGTACCATGGCAGACACTACAAACAACACTTCGAGTGCACTACGCACCGGTACCCTCAAAGTTCGTCCAACGTTTCGAATTGAGGCAACGGGTACAGCGAGAAGGCGAATCAATAAGTGTGTACATGGCCGCATTGAGGAAAGCCGTAAACCACTGCGAGTACAGAGATTTGGAGGATTCCTTACTCGAACAACTCATTTGTGGGGTCAGGGACATCAGACTACAAAGGCAGCTGCTGTCTAAAAGCAACCTGACTTTAGCGATAGCCCTGGACGAAGCCAGAGCTCATGAGATGTCCACCAAGGTGGCGGAGACCTTGCAAAAGCCAAGCGCAGGGTGCGGGACAAAGACTACACGGTCCACAGCGAGGAAGTCCAGGCCAAATCGGAAGGTGAGGAAGAGGAAGAGGTGTTCCACACGGGAGGCTGGAGAGAGGTGACCGGGACGAATGTGAGTTGTGGGGGCAACACCAACGGCAAAACTGCAGATTCAAGGACGCGGTTTGTCGGGTGTGAAAAAAGGACACATAGCTCGGGCCTGCGAGCCCCCAACCTTCCCGCCAAAAATTCAAACCGACCAATCAGAGCGCGGAGCAGCAAGCGGCCGGGATTGGTCCATTTAAAAGGGCGGTTAAACCAGACCACTGTGAGAGTGGGCCACGCATCGACACGACTAGAGAAGAAAATATTTACCCAAGTCTACATTGAAGGGTGCAGTGCCCATGGAAGTAGACACTGGGTCGTCAATCACAATTATGTCCTGGGACACCATCGTGAGAGACTTGCCAGCGATCGCTAAACGTCAGCTACAAACCCAGAAGCTGAGAGTGCAGGACTACCAGGGAATCGGATCCCTGTTCGAGGAGTCACATCCGTCCAAGTCAAATATGGACAATTCACAAAGACCCTGCCAATCACCATAGTAAACGGAACTCTACCGAGTTTGCTAGGGCTGGACTGGTTCGAGCTTTGGGCATGGGAGTGACCGGGGTCCACAGGAACGACGGCCATCCTCAGAGACGAACTACTGAAGGAGTTCGAGGGTATTCAAGGATTGCCTGGGCAAGTACGTGGGGACCCTATTTCTTTCAACCTTGACCCCCAAGTCGCCCCCATCCGGTTAAAGGCTAGGAGGGTTCCATTCACCCTAAAGCCTAAAATTGACCGAGAATTGGACAAGCTAGTAAGCCAGGGAATACTAGTCCTCGTCGATCATGCAAAATGGGAGACACCCATAGTAACCCCAGTCAAACCGGACGGTTTGGTGCGGATTTGCGCTGACTACAAAGCAACGCTTAACAAAGCATTGCAGAAAAGTGCATACCCCATTTCAGTGGTGCAACATTTGCTACACTCATTAGGGCAAGGGCAGGTCTTCGCCAAACTCAATTTGGCCCAAGCCTACCAGCAGCTACCTGTAGATAGCAGCACAGCTGAGGCGCAGACAATTGTCACGCACCGCGGGGCTTTCAAATGTACGCGACTCCAGTTCGGAGTTAGCGTGGCCCCAGGGCTCTTCCAGAACCTAATGGAGCGATTATTACAGGGCCTGCCAGGAGTGGTACCATACTTCGACGATGTATTGGTATCAGCTGAAAACTTAGAGGAACTCAGGGTAAAACTAAGGAAGGTGTTGGGCATTTTTAGGTCTGCTGGGCTTAAAGTTAAGCTCAACAAATGCCACATTGGGGTGAAATCTGTAGAATTCCTAGGATACCGAATAGACAGGGAAGGGATCCACCCGGGAGGCTGGAGAGAGGTGACCGGGACGAATGTGTGAGTTGTGGGGGCAACACCAACGGCAAAACTGCAGATTCAAGGACGCGGTTTGTCGGCGGTGTGTGAAAAAAGGACACATAGCTCAGGCCTGCCGAGCCCCCAACCTTCCCGCCAAAATTCAAACCGACCAATCAGAGCGCGGAGCAGCAAGCGGCCCGGGATTGGTCCATTTAAAAAGGCGCAGTTAAACCAGACCACTGTGAGAGTGGGCCACGCATCGACACGACTAGAGAAGAAAATATTTACCCAAGTCTACATTGAAGGGTGCAGTGCCCATGGAAGTAGACACTGGGTCGTCAATCACAATTATGTCCTGGGACACCATCGTGAGAGACTTGCCAGCGATCGCTAAACGTCAGCTACAAACCCAGAAGCTGAGAGTGCAGGACTACCAGGGAATCGGATCCCTGTTCGAGAGCCACATCTGTCCAAGTCAAATATGGACAATTCAAAAGACCCTGCCAATCACCATAGTAAACGGAACTCTACCGAGTTTGCTAGGGCTGGACTGGTTCGAGCTTTGGGCATGGGAGTGACCGGGGTCCACAGGAGCGACGTCATCCTCAGAGATGAACTACTGAAGGAGTTCGAGGACGTATTCAAGGATTGCCTGGGCAAGTACGTGGGGACCCCTATTTCTTTCAACCTTGACCCCCAAGTCGCCCCCATCCGGTTAAAGGCTAGGAGGGTTTCATTCGCCCTAAAGCCTAAAATTGACCAAGAATTGGACAAGCTAGTAAGCCAGGGAATACTAGTCCCCGTCGATCATGCAAAATGGGAGACACCCATAGTAACCCCAGTCAAACCGGACGGTTCGGTCCGGATTTGCGCTGACTACAAAGCAACGCTTAACAAAGCATTGCAGAAAAGTGCATACCCCGTTCCAGTGGTGCAACATTTGCTGCACTCATTAGGGCAAGGGCAGGTCTTCGCCAAACTCGATTTGGCCCAAGCCTACCAGCAGCTACCTGTAGATAGCAGCACAGCTGAGGCGCAGACAATTGTCACGCACCGCGGGGCTTTCAAATGTACGCGACTCCAGTTCGGAGTTAGCGTGGCCCCAGGGCTCTTCCAGAACCTAATGGAGCGATTATTACAGGGCCTGCCAGGAGTGGTACCATACTTCGACGATGTATTGGTATCAGCTGAAAACTTAGAGGAACTCGGGGTAAAACTAAGGAAGGTGTTGGGCATTTTTAGGTCTGCTGGGCTTAAAGTTAAGCTCAACAAATGCCACATTGGGGTGAAATCTGTAGAATTCCTAGGATACCGAATAGACAGGGAAGGGATCCACCCCACGGAGAGCAAGGTACGGGCCATTAGAAAGGCCCCAGCCCCCAAAAATAAAACAGAATTACAGGCATTCTTGGGGCTGGTTAATTTCTATGCGGTATTCTTGAAGAATAAAGCAACAGTAGCCGAACCGCTACATAAGTTGCTAGCAAAGAAAGCTGTGTGGTCCTGGGGCAGAGAAGAGGCTAGGGCATTTGAGGGGGTAAAAAACCTTTTGTCCAGCGATAGCCTCCTCATCCAGTACAACGGCACGTTGCCACTAGTGCTAGTTTGCGATGCTTCACCATATGGGGTGGGGGCTGTGCTCAGCCATAGGTTACCGAATGGAACAGAAGCCCCTATAGCGTATTATTCCCGGATGATGTCCTCTGCGGAAAGGAACTACAGCCAAATCGGAAGGTGAGGAAGAGGAAGAGGTGTTCCACACGGGAGGCTGGAGAGAGGTGACCGGACGAATGTGAGTTGTGGGGGCAACACCAACGGCAAAACTGCAGATTCAAGGACGCGGTTTGTCGGTGTGAAAAAGGACACATAGCTCAGGCCTGCCGAGCCCCCAACCTTCCGCCAAAAATTCAAACCGACCAATCAGGCGGGAGCAATAGGCGGCCCGGGATTGGTCCATTTAAAAAGGGTGCGAAGTTAAACCAGACCACTGTGAGAGTGGGCCACGCATCGACACGACTAGAGAAGAAAATATTTATCCACGTCTACATTGAAGGAGTGCAGTGCCCCATGGAAGTAGACACTGGGTCGTCAATCACAATTATGTCCTGGGACACCATCGTGAGAGACTTGCCAGTGATCGCTAAACGTCAGCTACAAACCCAGAAGCTGAGAGTGCAGGACTACCAGGGGAATCGGATCCCTGTTCGAGGAGCCACATCTGTCCAAGTCAAATATGGACAATTCACAAAGACCCTGCCGATCACCATAGTAAACGGAACTCTACCGAGTTTGCTAGGAATGGACTGGTTCTGAGCTTTGGGCATGGGAGTGACCGGGGTCCACAGGAGCGACGTCATCCTCAGAGACGAACTACTGAAGGAGTTCGAGGACGTTTTCAAGGATTGCCTGGGCAAGTACGTGGGGACCCCTATTTCTTTCAACCTTGACCCCCAAGTCGCCCCCATCCGGTTAAAGGCTAGGAGGGTTCCATTCGCCCTAAAGCCTAAAATTGACCAAGAATTGGACAAGCTAGTAAGCCAGGGAAGACTAGTCCCCGTCGATCATGCAAAATGGGAGACACCCATAGTAACCCCAGTCAAACCGGACGGTTCGGTCCGGATTTGCGCTGACTACAAAGCAACGCTTAACAAAGCATTGCAGAAAAGTGCATACCCCGTTCCAGTGGTGCAACATTTGCTACACTCATTAGGGCAAGGGCAGGTCTTCGCCAAACTCGATTTGGCCCAAGCCTACCAGCAGCTACCTGTAGATAGCAGCACAGCTGAGGCGCAGACAATTGTCACGCACCGCGGGGCTTTCAAATGTACGTGACTCCAGTTTGGAGTTAGCGTGGCCCCAGGGCTCTTCCAGAACCTAATGGAGCGATTATTACAGGGCCTGCCAGGAGTGGTACCATACTTCGACGATGTATTGGTATCAGCTGAAAACTTAGAGGAACTCGGGGTAAAACTAAGGAAGGTGTTGGGCATTTTTAGGTCTGCGGGGCTTAAAGTTAAGCTCAACAAATGCCACATTGGGGTGAAATCTGTAGAATTCCTAGGATACCGAATAGACAGGGAAGGATCCACCCACGGAGAGCAAGGTACGGGCCATTAGAAAGGCCCCAGCCCCCAAAAATAAAACAGAATTACAGGCATTCTTGGGGCTTGTTAATTTCTATGCGGTATTCTTGAAGAATAAAGCAACAGTAGCCGAACCGCTACATAAGTTGCTAGCAAAGAAAGCTGTGTGGTCCTGGGGCAGAGAAGAGGCTAGGGCATTTGAGGGGGTAAAAAACCTTTTGTCCAGCGATAGCCTCCTCATCCAGTACAATGGCACGTTGCCACTAGTGCTAGTTTGCGATGCTTCACCATATGGGGTGGGGGCGGTGCTCAGCCATAGGTTACCGAATGGAACAGAAGCCCCTATAGCGTATTATTCCCGGACGATGTCCTCTGCGGAAAGGAACTACAGCCAGTTAGATAGGGAAGCGTTGGCCATAGTCTCCGGGGTTAAGAAATTCCACGAATACTTGTTCGGGCGAGATTTCGAGATAGTCACGGACCACAGACCCCTTCTAGGGCTTTTAGCGGGTGACCGCCCAACACCCGTGGCACTTTCTCCCAGGCTGACCCGATGGACTATTTTCCTAGCGGCATACTCCTACAAATTGCTCCACCGCCCAGGAAAAGACTTAGGGCATGCGGACGCTCTGAGCAGATGCCCTTTACCAGAGACAATTGAAGACCCCACCCCGGGGACACCCGTCTTACTAATTGACTCTTTGGACTCTGGCCCAGTCACATCCAAGCAGGTGGCTAGGGCATCTTATAGAGACATTACAATACGGACTGTAATCGGTTGGGTGCAAAGGGGTTGGCCACTGCGAAGCGTTCAAAGACTTTGCGAAAAAACAATCAGAACTGTCTGTTCAAGGGGGGTGTCTGTTATGGGGGGATAGGGTAGTTATCCCAGAAAAATTACGCAAAAATGTGTTGGAACCGTTGCATGTGGGCCACCCAGGGATTGTGCAGATGAAGAGTTTAGCGAGGAGTTATGTATGGTGGCCCTTAATGGATAAGGACATCAGCGACAGGGTAGGGAAATGCCAATCCTGCCAAGAGTTGAGGTCGCTACCCCCTACAACCCCAGTTAGAGAGTGGGAGAAACCCCAGGGGCCTTGGTCCAGGATTCACATAGATTTTGTGGGGCCGTTCCATGGGCAGACCTTTTTAATTGTAGTAGATGCCTACTCAAAATGGTTAGAAATAATCCTCATGAAAAGCACAACGGCCGAAGCAGTAATCACAGTCCTAAGGCATCTATTCGTAACACACGGCCTGCCCGACACCCTAGTCTCTGACAACGGTCCGCAATTCACAGCAAACCAGTTTGAGGGGTATTTAGCGGGAGAGGGCATCAGACATGTCCTCTCGGCGCCTTTCCACCCGGCGACGAACGGACTTGCAGAACGTTTCGTTCGGAGCACCAAGGAAGCGCTATCTAGGATAAGTCCAGGTGACTGGCAATCGAAAATAGACACTTTCCTGGCCGTCCAACATAGGACTCCTTGTGTAGCAACTGGCCGCAGCCCAGCGGAACTCTTAATGGGCAGGAAACTTAGGTGCCCACTAGACCGACTAAACCCAACTTATACCCCAGACGGGTACAAGGGTATTCAAGGAAAAACCAGGGAAATGAAGGTGGGTGACCCAGTATGGGCACACAACTATAGCGAGGGCCCAACATGGTTAAAGGGGGAAATTCTGGGCATAAACGGACCCAAATCATACGTAGTAGACATGGAGGACGGCCGGGTATGGAAACGCCACATAGACCAGTTAAGAAAATGTATACCAAACAAACTAGAAACCAAACAACCAGGCCCTGACTACCAATTGTTTGAATCTGCAGCTGACTCAAACCTGAGGTGAGCGGAGGACATATCTGATTCCGATGAAGTCCAGCGACGCCAACCGATTCCTCCTGAAGGCAACAGGAACGACTCAGCCAATAATCCAGGGCCGGACAGCCTAGAGGAGGAGCTGGGAGGAACAAACAGTCCTCCGACCAGCTCGACTCTCTCCCAGAGAATGAACTGCGCAGGTCAGAAAGAGTTAGGAGACGCCCTGTCTACCTGCGTGACTATGTAGAGAAATAGCATGTAAATATTATGTAAATAGAGGTACAAAGCGTTCTGGGAGGGAAGGAGTGTAATGTATTTTGAACTTTGAGAGGGAATTTTGGGCGGGAAAATTGCACGTTGCTGATTGGTTGAAGCCTCAACCAAAAGAGTATTTAAAGAGGGGTTTTTGCCGGTTGTGTTCTCTGGGGTCACAATAAACTAAAGAGCTGTTGTCACTTACAGGTCTCCTGCCTCTTCATTGCCCGAACATAACAATATCACTTTGTGATCCTGGCCAACAAGACTGCCCATTTGAAGGGTGGATTTTTGAAATCCAAAGAGTAAACCCTGAAATCCTGCTTCTTTTTGTTTTGTTTGTTCCTCTCCTCCGTGGGTGGATGATAAGAGGAAAAAGAATTGGCGACAACTTCACAGATGTATGTCTGGTTGCTTGACAGAGGCTGCCTCTGAAATTTATCACTTTTAATTTGTTATTTTTACAGAGAAAGGAAGAGACGGGCGAGAAGGCCTTGTCGTTTGTTTAGGATACAGATTTAGAGTTTTCAAGAGGGCTACTAATAATCTGTCTGCGAGGATGTGACACTTCAGATTTGAAAAGGTTTTGAAAGATAATTAATACAACATTCTTTGTTTTTTTTTTAAAAAAATAAGACGCCAGCAAAATATGTCAAGCAAAATATATAATATAAATGAAAGAGGCCTTAAGCTCCATGATTGGTTGGGGCGGGTGGCGGGTGGCGGGTGGCGGGTGGAATCCTTCATTTTGCAGGAAACGGAGATAAGTTTCATATCCTGTTTTCATTTTTCATACGCAGCTTATGAGGAATGGCAGTTCTATAGCAGGGGATTTTCCCCCCCATCTGAAATGTGTACCTTATTCCGTGTGGAGGTAAAATATGTATTGGTTTGTATGCCGCTGGAGAGGAGAATCTCCTTAACTCATACTGCTTGCAACATACAATAAATGTAGTTGATTCACATTTACCTGACTTTATTTATTTATTTATTTTATTTATTTTATTTGTCAATCATATATAAGATAACAGGTAAAAGTATAAACATAATTTGGATACATGAAACGAGTAAGTAAAAAGGAATATTAGGATAGGGACAGTAGGCACGCAGGGGCGCTTATGCAGGCCCCTTACAGACCTCTTAGGAATGGGATGAGGTCAGTGGTGGGATTCAAGTCATTTAACAATCGGTTCTCTGCCCTAATAATTTCTTTCAACAACCAGTTTGCCAAACTGCTCAGAAAGTTAACAACCGGTTTTCCCGAAGTGGTGCGAACTGGCTGAATCCCACCACTGGGTGAGGTCAACAGTAGACACTTTAAGCTTAAAGTTTTGGGGGTTTGGGGAAGAAACTGTAGAGTCAGGTAGTGCATTCCAGGCATTGACCACTCTGTTACTGAAGTCATATTTTCTGCAATCGAGTTTGGAGCGGTTTAACCTTGAGTTTGTATCTGTTATTTGCTCTTGTATTGTTATGGTTGAAGCTGAAGTAGCCATTGACAGGTAGGACATTGTGGTAGATAATTTTATATACTACGCTTAGGTCAGACTGACATTGGCATAGTTCTAAGTTGTCTAAGCCCTAAATTTGGAGTTTGGTGGCGTAAGGTATTTTATTGTGGGCAGAGGAGTGGAGGACTCTTCTTGTGAAATATCTCTGGACTCTCTCGATTGTATGTATGTCTGAAAAGCAGTGCGGGTTCCAGACAGATGCCAAAATGAGTGACAAGATGACATGGGAAATTCCATAGCATCTTCTTTTTTGCTTTGTCCCTCTTTTTTTCCTAGGAGAAAAGATAAATGTTCCGCAGGCTTAAAACATCTTCTTTTAATGACCTATAATCCCTCACGGGGTGAAGTCTGGGCAACGGAATGGAGCTAGTGTTTACCGGCCGGATGTCCTTCCTGTCGCCAATGCGGAATTTTATTCAGCAGATATACTCTCACTGTGCCCAGAGAGAGAGAGACATATCTGCCTCTTCCTAGGATCAAACTCGCAGCCTCCTGATTGTGAGGTGAGAGCTTCACCTCTAGGCCCCTGCACCACTCATTTTGCAGGCTTAAATCCGTTTAAATAAAGATATATTTTTTTACCCTGGAATACCCTTTTTTCATCATTATTTCATTCCATCATGAATCAACTGCTGGGTGTTTCCTTACGAGATCCCTTAATAACTATAAAAAGTATGAGGATTTCAATGTTGCATCTATATTTATTAATTATTGAATTCATTATTGGATAAAAATATGTAAGTGGTTGGAAAACATGATACAACAGCATATTGATTTGACACCTGAAATATTTCTGTTGGGGATCTTACCAGAAACTTATAGTAAAGAAAATGTATATTTGATTATTCATGTAATAACTGCAGCTACAATTGTATTTGCATAAAATTGGAAAAGTGAAGAGATTCCTACAGAGGAGAATATGACAAATCTCAACCAGCAAATGCTCAGTCTTACATATTGGAAAAAAGAACCCAAACACTAAGTACAAGCTTGATGGACATTACCTTACAGATGACCCCCACCCTGTTAAAGACCTTGGAGTTTTCATATCAAATGATCTAAGTGCCAAAGCCCACTGCAACTACATAGCAAAAAAGGCTCTAAGAGTTGTAAACCTAATTTTGCATAGCTTCTTTTCCAAAAACTCTACCCTACTAACCAGAGCATTCAAAACATTTGTCAGACCTATTCTTGCATACAGCTCACCTGTCTGGAACCCATACCATATCTCTGACATTAATACAATTGAACGAGTCCAGAAATATTTTACAAGAAGAGTTCTCCGCTCCTCTGTAAACAACAAAATACTTTATACCACCAGACTTGAAATCCTGGGATTAGAAAACCTAGAACTCCGCCGACTCCAACAAGACCTGTGTTTAACACACAGAATCATCTATTGCAATGTCCTTCCTGTTAAAGACTACTTCAGCTTCAATCGCAATAATACAAGAGCAAACAATAGATTCAAACTTAATGTTAACCGCTTCAATCTTGATTGCAGAAAATATGACTTTTGTAACCTAGTTGTTAATGCTTGGAATACACTACCTGACTCTGTAGTCTCTTCTCAAACTCCCAAAAGCTTTAACCAAAAACTGTCTACCATTGACCTCACCCCATTCCTAAAAGGACTTATAAGGGGTGCGCATAAGTGCACAAAAGTGCCTACCGTTCCTGTCCTATTGTTTCCTTTCAATGTATGTGCTTGTATATAATGTTGTGACAAAATAAAAATAAAAAAAATATTAGAATGTGCAGAAATGAATAGATTAACACTGGCAATTAAAGAGAACAAACTGGTTATTATGCGATATGGGAAACATTTTATCAATGGACAGAGGGCAAATATAAAAATTAGGGATAAAAGTAGATGGGTAAAATATAAAAAATAGTTACTAGGGTTAATAGAGTTACTCAAATTAAGAAGACGACGTAAAGTATTAGATATTTAATGTATTGGTATTAAGTTAAGAATAGATTAAACAATGAATGTGACTGTACATTTTAATTGTTATTGCACAAACATTGATACCCAGACAACACACTGTTTAATGGAAGATGGATTATTTGTATTAAAATAAAATAAAAAGAAATTATTGAATTCGTTAGAATTGGAAATGGTTTCTTTACCTCCACCTGCCATATGGTATTTGCATCTACTTTTATTCATGGGGGGCATCAGAAAGATTTAGGTCATTTATCCCAAAATGACTAACTTTGTGTGTTGTTAGGCTATCAGTACACTTGAGTGATTAACCATCTGCAGATCCATTTATAGAAGCTAAACAATGGGGCTGTGTTTGGGAAAAAGGATGGATGTTTAATTGCTCTAATCTGGGGGGGAAATCCCAGTGTTTCCTCCTTCATCATTTCATTGTTCCTTTGTGAGGTCATCCTGAGGACACTATACATCCTGAAGGAAAAGCATGATAAGGTAAGCAGACAAGAGGATGTTTGCCTGCTTACTAAAAATAATGATTCAAGAAAGGATATATTTTGGGTATTGAAGTATCTTCCAAGATCACCGCAGATGGGGACTGCAGCCAAGAAATTAAAAGACACTTGCTCCTGGGGAGGAAAGCTGTGGCAAAGCTAGACAGCTTACTAAAAAGCAGAGACATCACCCTGCCAACAAAAGTGTGTATAGTCAAGGCTATGGTTTTCCCAGTTGCAATGTAGGGCTGTGAAAGTTGGACCATAAAGAAGGCTGAGCGCCAAAGAATTGAGGCCCTTGAACTATGGTGCTGGAGAAGACTCCTGCGAGTCCCTTGGACTGCAAGGCAATCAAACCAATCAGTCCTAGAGGAGATCAACCCCAACTGCTCTTTAGAAGGCCAGATCCTGAAGATGAAACTCAAATACTTTAGGCCACCTAATGAGAAGGAAGGACTCACTGGAGAAGAGCCTAATACTGGGAACGATTGAGGGCAAAAGAAGAATGGGACGGCAGAGAACGAGGTGGCTGGATGGAGTCACTGAAGCAGTCGGCGTGAGTTTAAATGGACTCCAGAGGATGGTAGAGGACTATAAGATCTCCATTTCCACCCCACTCCAGGGGAAGGGAAGGATACTGTAAAATCTCCATTCCCTCCCCAACCCACTAACCTGCTTTCCAGCTTTCTTCTCCTGCAACAAAAGAAGATCCAGCCGATCATCTGGGACTTGGGAGGCAGAAAATAGATGGGGGGCAGGGCCAGTCAGAGGTGGTATTTGCCGGTTCTCCGAAATTCTCAAGATTTCCGCTACTGGTTCTCCAGAACTGGTCAGAACCTGCTGAAACCCACCTCTGCACTAGACCAAACGGACTGAAAAAAGATGGAATTTCAGCCTTTAAAGAATTTATCTCATTTACCCACTTGTTAACATCAGTTAAATCAGTTTCCATTTGCTTTTGTTTTGATACGCCAGCAAGAAACAAAACACCTAAAACATCTTATAAAATGGGCACCCAGCTTTACTAATATAAACAGTTGTGTTTTGGGCTTTCCCTTTTTATTTTCCAATTAAGAACTCACTGTGACTTTCCCAACTTTCCCAACAAATCCCAATAACTTCTAGAATTTATATTTCTAACAATTGAAACGATCTTTAACGGTTTATACTTTCTCCGCCAATTCTGCAGCTAATCCGAGAAGTTTAGTTTTAGTGGCATTTTAGCAGAGCCTACTCTATTTATACCTGTTACGCTTTGTCCCTCAGCTTTATTTTATTTATTTATTTATTTATTTTTTCACACAGTATATATAAGCATAAGCATGTAATAACTATACAATATATAAGCATATTTGTTTTCTGAGGTTTTCGCGGGTGTTTGTATGTAGGTCTTTGGTTATTCGGGTTTTCTCCCACGTAAAATTGGAAGTGTCTTGGCGATGTTTCAACAAAGTCTCATTCGTCATCTTCAGGCTTCAGCCTCGTGCTCCCAGAAGCACAAAGGTGAAGCCTGAAGATGACGAATGAGACTTTGTCGAAACGTCGCCAAGACACTTCCAAGTTTACGCGGGAGAAAACTATATTAATTGGATATAACAAAAGGAAACAATAGGACAGGAATGGTAGGCACGCTTGTGCTCTTATGCACGCCCCTTACAGACCTCTTAGGAATGGGGTGAGGTCAATAGTAGACAGTTTTTGGTTGAAGCTTTGGGGATTTTGGGAAGAGACCACAGAGTCAGGTAGTATATTCCAAGCATTAACAACTCTGTTACTGAAGTCATATTTTCTGCAATCAAGATTGGAGCGGTTAACATTAAGCTTAAATCTATTGTGTGCTCGTGTATTGTTGCAATTGAAGCTGAAGTAGTCTTTGACAGGAAGGACATTGTAATAGATGATTCTATGAGTTAAATTCAGGTCATGTCGAAGGCGGCGTAGTTCTAAATTTTCTAAACCCAGGATTTCAAGTCTGGTGGCATAAGGTATTTTGTTGTATTTGGAGGAGTGGAGTACTCTTCTTGTAAAATATTTCTGGACAGCTTCCCATGTAGATGCCAGGATTTTAACTCTGAGTCAGCCCTTCTATATCTTGCCCAGATAAGAGGTTTAGTAGTATCAAAAGCCTCACTATTGTGTGAGGTATTTCACTGATATAATGAAAGCATTATCTGACAGTGAATTTTAGTATTTTCAGTGCAAAAGGGTGTCCTTTTTACTCACACAAGGCGAGAAGATTTGATACGGTGAAGGTACAGGGCTTCTCTAAAAACTAAATGACTGATATTAAATTGGGATTTTCCCCCCTCTCTTGCTTTAACATTGATTTTAGAAGCCATGTTTGCATTTTCAAACAGAAATATCCCATCTTGATGTCTAGCAGAATATTTTGCAGATAAAAGCGTGTCCTTTTGGCCTTGCTATAATGAGCGTGGGAGTTCAATCCTTGTAAATTGTACTTGTGTCCTAATGAATACATGATAGAGGTTTTTCCAGATATCAGAACTTCCCAAGAGGAAAACAGATGATTCTTCAAATTCTAAACTTGAATGGTTTGATAGAAACCCTTATTAGAATATATTCCCCAATTCTTTCATTAAATAAGCTAGTCTAATTATTTGCTTTCTCTTCCTCAAACAATCCTGGCTGACACATTAACACAGTGTGTGATGCTACAGAATTGTTAACAAGTTGAAAGGGATGTCTGTGGAGATTCTCAGTCATCCAGGTCATGGTTTTTCCAAAGGTGCGTTTTCAAGAGGCAACTGAACTTTCTTTGTTTTTTCCTTGGAGTTCTTTTGCTTCTCATTCAAGAAGCTTTTAAAGAAGAACCAAAAAAAAACCAAAAAACCCCAACTTATTGGATGAGAAATGAAACATCTTCAGGGAAAAACAAAGTCCAGTTGCCTCTAGAAAAAGCACTTTTGGGACAAGTCAAAACAGACTTTAAACTTCATAAGCAATTGCCAACAGCTTACAGTTTTAGTATCAAGGATGCGGTGGCTTAGTGGTTAAGATGTTGAGCTTGTTGATCGAAAGGTCGGCAGTTCAGCAGTTTGAACCCATAGTGCCACGTAACGGGGTGAGCTCCCGTTACTTGTCCCAGCTTCTGCCAACCTAGCAGTTCGAAAGCACGTAAAAAATGCAAGTAGAAAAAATAGGGACCACCTTTGGTGGGAAGGTAACAGCGTTCCGTGCGCCTTTGGCATTGAGTCATGCCAGCCACATGACCATGGAGACATCTTTGGACAGTGCTGGGTCTTCGGCTTTGAAACAGAGATGAGCACCACCCCCTAGAGTCAGGAACGAATAGCACATATGTGCGAGGGGAACCTTTACCTTTATATATTCTTCTTATATATCCATTGTCAAAAAGACCTTCTACAACATTTGGTTTCTCCCTTTTCTAAGCTTACAAGCTTATTCTGAATTCGTGCATTTTGATTAATTTAGCAATAGCTAAATATATCTGGGGCAAATTCAGCGCTCTCGATTGGTTTAATGCAACTGTATTCAAGTTGGACAAGTAGGACAAATTTCTGATTAGGAGCTGCCCAGACATGGTTATAAGAATAGCAACTGTATTCAAGTATCAAACACCCATGCTTTCTTACTTTATCCTATCATATTCTTTGTGTATGGATGTGTGTTTGCATGCACAAGAAACTATGCATAGTGTTGCCATGATATAAAAAAAAGGTGTTGAGACTCTAGAAAGAATTCGGAGAAGAACAAGAAAGATGATTAGAGGGCTGGAGGCTAAAACATATGAAGAACAGTTGCAGGAACTGGGTATGTCTAATCTAATGAAGAGAAGGACTAGGGGTGACATGACAGCAATCTTCCAATATTTAAGGGGCTGCCCCAAAGAAGAGGGAGTTGAGCTATTCTCCAAAGCACCTGAAAGTCAAACGAGAAGCAATGGATGGAAACTAATCAAGGAGAGAAACAACCTAGAATTAAGGATAAATTTCTTGAGAACAATTAATCACTGGAAAAACCTGCCTCCAGAAGTTGTGGGTGCTCCATCACCGGATGTTTTTAAGAAGAGATTGGACAGCCATTTCTCTGAAGTGATATAGGGTCTCCTGCTTGAGCAAGGCGTTGGATTAGAAGACCTCCAATGTCCCTTCCAACTTCGTTATATTGTTATTCTGTTATGCAGCTGTATTTCCTGCGTTTATGGACTACATGTCTGCATTTTCACATTCCTTCTAGATGGGTGTCAGCAACCTGTGGCTCCAGAGCCGCATTTGGGACCTCTTTGGGGACCTCTTCTGTGGCTCCTTGTTGGGTGACCCCACCACTGGCTGGCCTCACCCCTCACCCTCCTCTCCCAGTCACTCCTTGCTTGGCCTGAGACGGTAAGGGCGATGACAAGAGATGGAGAAGCATCCGGGACAGAGATAGAGACATACAGAGAGGGGTGGAAGAGAGAGAGAGAGAGAGAGAGATACAGAGAGAGAGGAGGGAGGGAAGAGAGAGATCAAAAGGATTTTGTGCTTCCCAGTGTTTTTTAACAACCAGTTCTCTTCCTTAATGCCCAACTGAGTAGGCATAGCTAGGGGGTCATGTGACTGGTGGAAGTGAGTAATGTCAAGTTGGCCATGCCCACCCAGGTTTTGTGGCTCCCGGTGTTTTCTTTTCTGTGGGAAACGGGTCCAAATGGCTCTTTGAGTGTTTAAGGTTGCAGACCCCCTGTAAATCTAGATGGTTAGGATTGATAAAATTGCAGCAGATATAATTGCTCCCGTCTATATAGTTCTGCGTTTACCAGGGAACCCTCCCAGACCTGGGATGTAAAAATTTGGATGGCAAGATACTACGGATGCTATAACCCACCTGGAGTTTTGCAGCTTTTCTCTCTTCTGTTGTTGTTCAGCAATTTGGTGTTTTCTGAGTCTGTGGGTCCCAGTGGGCCTCATTTTGCCAAGATTGTCAGTCAGTAACTGCTTCCAGTTTTTGTAAGCTCATGCTTGTGTCATTATGGTAGGAGGGGAGTTGTGTTGGGTTATAATGGCAAAGAATTCAGAACGAGGCTGGTAATACCCATCATTAGTGATAGCATCAAGCCAACCTTATCTTCTGTGCATCAGGTTCTTCTCCAAGGACTCTAGCCTTCTTATGTTTTATCCAAAATATTTCAGCGTTACCTTTGCTAATTAATGTTTCTAGTGAGCGCTGCACTTTTAGTTATTCCAGTGGTAAATTATTTGTTCGTTTTACAATCGGAGGTACTCCCAATTATTATTTTCCCCCCATGATGTCATGGGATCAAACTTTATTGCTTAAGCTTTTCCGATGGTCCAGTTTTTCACATCACATATTGTAGAACTAGAAAGCCATGGCCTTTAATTTAGAGTTAAATGACATGCCAGTAAAGAGCCAGTAGTGAAATACCTTATAATTAAACAGGATCATTGGCAAGGCTAGCAAAGATGTTTAAAAACATGTCTGCTAAATTTGGAAATGCAACCAGATACTGGGCGCGTACTACCATGCATGGTGGATTTGTCCAAAGGCAATTTTTTTGTTTTAAAAAAAGGATGAAAATACATACATGGTTAGAGAAAATGAAAAAACAACAACATATAGATTTGTAAAACCCAGAAATATTTTTGTTAGGTATTTTGCCAGAAAAATATAATCAAGGGAATATAATATAATATAATATAACAACAGAGTTGGAAGGGACCTTGGAGGTCTTCTAGTCCAACCCCCAGCCCAGGCAGGAAACCCTACACCATCTCAGTCAGATGGTTATCCAACATTTTCTTTTGTTCAAAAAAGTTTTATTTTGACATTCTTATCCAATAACATATCCAATAACATATTTAATGTACCATCATATACAATTAATCGGATCTGCCCGGTCACCACCCCCTTCCTTTTCCTTTTACTCTCCTTCTCTACCTTCTTCTACTTTCCATAACCATCCTCCCCCTCTCTTATCTACATCCTCTCCTCTTTCCTCCCTACTCCTTTCTTCTCCCTCTTCCCCTCTTCCTTCCTTTCCTCCTCCTCCTCTTCTCTTTCCTCCTTCTCTCTTCTACTTCCTTCTTTCCCATCATTCTAAAGTAGTAGCCAGGCAGGTCCGATCTTACATTAATTATACATCTTCAATCATCTTTGTACATTAACTATCAATCCAATCTCAGTCAGATGGTTATCCAACATTTTCTTAAAAATTTCCAGTGTTGGAGCATTCACAACTTCTGCAGGCAAGTCGTTCCACTTATTAATTGTTCTAACTGTCAGGAAATTTCTCCTTAGTTCTAAGTTGCTTCTTTCTTTAATTCCCTTTAATACTACATGTTTTGAAGGCAGTGAGAACTGTATTTACACAACACTGGAAAACTGAGGAAACTCTTACAGATGAAAAGATACAGTAATAAAATTATTAGATTGTATGGGAATGAATAGGTTAACGCCAGGGGTGAAATGCTCCCAGTTCGGATCGGATCATCTGATCCAGTAGCAATGGCGGTGGGTGGTTCGGAGAACCGGTAGCAAAAATCCCTGCTCCCCCCTCCCATGCCCAGCTGAGCCACATGATCATCATAGGTTTCTTTTTACTTTTAAAAGCATTTTTCTTTGGTCAAAAAATGCTTTTAAAAGTTAAAAAAAAGCCTCTGATGATCACACGGCTCAGCTGGGATCTTCAGAACCTTTTAAAAGCGTTTAAAGGTTGTCAAATAAGGGGCGTGCATAAGAGCACAAAAGTGCCTACTGTTCCTGCCCAATTGTTCCCTTCATTATATCAAATTAATATAACTGTTACATACTTTTACTTATATATATATATATATATTTCTTTTATAATGTGTGGTTTTTTTTAATGTGTATACTATTGTGACAAAATGAAATAAATAAATAAATAAAATGCTTTTAAAAAGTTCCTCTGGTGATCCCAGCTGAGTTACCTGATCATCAAAGGCTTTTTTATTTATTAGATTTTAAAAACAGTTTTTACAACCTCTTCATTAAAAAAAAAGTTGGCCACGCCCACCCAGTCACATTACCACCCCTCCAGCAAGCTACACCCACAGAACCAGTAGTAACAAATTTTACATTTCACCCCTGGTTAACGCTAAAGATAAAGGATAAAGAGGACGCAGAATATTTTTTAACTTGGGATTTGTTTTATCAATGGATAGATAATAAAGGTAGAAATTAGAAGTTGAAAGGATATTATTATATACAAGTAATGATTATTATTATTACTATTGTTATGTCTATGTCAAACAGTCCAGACAATACACTGTGTCAACTTGCAAAGCATTCCTGGCCTGCTCTTGAGTTGCCATAGGCAAGGGGGATGGGAAACTGACAGAGCAGCATAGTAACCAAATACAAAAGCACATTCCAGACAGATCTCTCTCAAGGCTGTCTCCCAGGATTACCCACAGCGGCTGGAGGGGAGTGATCTCTACAATCCATGAAATTGCTCCATTGGCAAATGTGACTGATGACACACCCTGGTGGGGAGAGGGGAAATAAGGTCATGGTTGGGTTATAAATTACGTGGGGTCAGAGCTGGCTTCACTTGGGAACATGCCAACATGAAGCTAATAAGTAACTGGATTTCTTTTGAAGCTTGGCTGGGATAAATGTTGGATAACCATCTGACTGAGATGGTGTAGGTTTCCTGCCTGGGCAGGGGGTTGGACTAGAAGGCCTCCAAGGTCCCTTCCAACTCTGTTGTTATATTATATTAACAACAAAGAGTTGGAAGCGACCTTGGAGGTCTTCTAGTCCAACCCCCTGCCCAGGCAGGAAACCCTATTCCATTTCAGATAAATGGTTATCCAACATTTTCTTAAAAATTTCCAGTGTTGGAGCATTTACAACTTCTGCAGGCAAGTTGTTCCACTGATTAATTGTTCTAATTGTCAGGAAATTTCTCCTTAGTTCTAAGTTGCTTCTCTCCTTGATTAGTTTCCACCCATTGCTTCTTGTTCTACCCTCAGGTGCTTTGGAGAACAGCCCGACTCCCTCTTCTTCGTGGCAACCCCTGAGATATTGGAACACTGCTATCATGTCTCCCCTAGTCCTTCTTTTCATTAAACTAGACATACCCAGTTCCTGCAACCGTTCTTCATATGTTTTAGCCTCCAGTCCCCTAATCCTCTTTGTTGCTCTTCTCTGCACTCTTTCTAGAGTCTCAACATCTTTTTTACATCATGGCGACCAGAACTGAATGCAATATTCCAAGTTTGGCCTTACCAAGGCATTATACAGTGGTATTAACATTTCAAGTGATCTTGATTCTATCCCTCTGTTTATGCAGCCCAGAACTGTGTTGGCTTTTTTGGCAGCTGCTGCACGCTGCTGGCTCATATCTAAATGGTTGTCCACTAGGACTCCAAGATCCCTCTCACAGTTGCTACTATTGAGCAAGGTACCACATATACGGTACCTGTGCATTTTGTTTTTTTGGCCTAAATGTAGAACCTTATTTTTTTCACTGTTGAATTTCATTTTGTTAGATAGCGCTAAATGTTCAAGTCTGTCAAGATCTTTCTGTAACTTGAGCCTATCTTCTGGAGTGTTGGCTATTCCTGCCAGCTTGGTGTCATCTGCAAATTTGATGAGTTCCCCATCTATCCCCTTGTCCAAGTCATTGATGAAGATGTTGAAGAGTACAGGGCCTAAAACAGAGCCTTGGGCTTCCATGCATGAGAAATTCCTTTTGCTGGAATAGAAACAAAACACACCGAAGTTTCCCAAATATAGCTTGATAGTACAAAATATACAATTGGAATCATATATTACTTACAAATGAAATCATGTCTCTCAAAAGATTCCTCTAAGGATTCCTTCTTTTTTATAGTATTTAGATATAGTTTTGCAAAGACAGGATGCTGCAGGCTACTCCTGACTTGCAAATGTAGTAAGATTTCCAAAGGGAAAGGGAAGCCAAACATACATAAATTGTTCCATAAAATTTGAAAGCCCTTTCAAATAACTATTGTTTTAGAGCTAATTTGGTGAAGGGAAAAGTTTAGGGGGAAGGCAGAAAACCTACTGAGATACATTACACTAATGAGACTAAAAGGAAAGGATTGCAGGCAGTAACCCATGCCCTAATCGTCTTAATTGGGTTGCTCCTTCTTATTTCTGAATTTTCCTGGGTCTGCAGTAGCTCTCCACTAAATGGGATTTGAATGCAAGTAGAATATTTTGCCGTAGAACCAAAGCAGTGGATTCTAATGAATTTGGGAGGTTGGATGCGGACAAGACTTGGGTACTGAACTAGAGAATAGAATAGAATAGAATAGAATGGAATAGAATAGAATGGAATGGAATGGAATGGGATGGGATGGGATGGGATGGGATGGGATGGGATGGGATGGGATGGGAAGGAAAGGAGTGGAAGAATAGGGTAGGGTAGGGTAGAGTAGAGTAGAGTAGAATAGAATAGAATAGAATAGAATAGAATAGAATAGAATAGAATAGAATAGAATAGAATAGAATAGAATAGAGTGGGGTGGGGTGGGGTGGGGTGGAAGAATAGAATGGGATGGGATGGGATTGGGTGGGGTGGGGTGGGGTGGAATAGAATGAAATGGACTGGAGTGGAAGAATAGGGTAGGATAGAGTAGAGTTGAATGGGATGGGATGGGATGGGATGGGATGGGATGGGATGGGATGGGAAGCGATGGGATAGGGTAGGGTAGGGTAGGGTGGGGTAGGGTGGGGTGGGGTGGGGTGGAGTGGAAGGGAAGGGAAGGGAAGGGAAGGGAATAGTAGAATGCCCAGTGTGATTGGACACACAAGGATTTTGTCTCTGATGCATAAACTCTCAGTGTACGTACAAAGTGATAATATATAAGATACCAGTAGGAGAAGGAAATAGGAAAGATGAGAAGGATAATACTAATACAGCCCTACTACATGGTTAAATATCCTTAGGCATAAGATAGTGCTGTGGGAATTAGGTGTTTAGCAGATTGGTGTCCTCGTGTCTAGTTGTTTTGGCATGCAACTGCCCTGTAGTGGCGTCTGAGGGGAGGAGTTGAAATAGTTTGTGTCCAGGATTTGAGGGGTTTCTAGATATTTTCTTGGCTCTCTTTCCAGCTTGCACAGTATACAGGTTCTTAATGAAAGGCAGGCTGGTTGCAATTATTTTTTTCTGCAGTTTCTAAGTATCACTTGAAGTCTGTACCAGTTCTGTTTGGTCGCTGTACCAAATGAGACAGTTATAGAGTACGTATTTTCCTCTTCCTTCCCCTGCCCCAGTGGAGATCTGCAAACATGTACAGGTGTGCATTGGGCCCATTCTTCTACTGCTGCCTGAATCTAGCTGAATGTGGCAGAGTGTGTTGGAATACACTTGGCTTGCAGGGACAATGAAAAACCTCCAAGTGCAAATATTTGTGTTCAGAGCACAATGCTCAAGCTTGAGGGAAGTGGATTTGAATCCCTGTCTGGAGAGGAAATCATTTGGCAATTCAACATATGCAGCCGTGATTCCCTTTGTGGCTTCGCACAAAAGCAACCGGAAAAATAAATACTTTCTCTATTTCGAGCAGCCTTTGCAAAGGACGGCTGTCATCTCAGAAATAAAGCAAGGATGGTGAGACTATTCAGTCCCTGATCTGAGACAGATGGTCCAGCTGCCTCCCTCCATTCTATAACATACAGCAAAACTCTGTCATTAAACAGAGTGGACTTCTTAAATAACTTTGAGTAACAGGTTAACAGCGTTGGAAGGGACCTTGGAAGTCAGGGGCATCAAACTTAATTTCATTGAGGGTTGTGTTTGACCTCAGAGGGCTGGGGTGGGCGTTGCCAGCTTGACATCACTTGTTCTGTCCTCCCTCGCCTCCATCCAAGTGATGCTTAATTAGCCGGCACTATCAGCTCTGGCAGCAAAATAGCCAGCATCTGCCAAGAGCCTCCGTTATCTTCCACGATGCTGGTGAGTCACCCAGGAACAAATGTCAGCTCAATCTGTGGATTTGCCTGTTACAAAGAGACACAGCAGCTCTCGCTGCCTTTTATATCCTGTGTGGTGTGGCTCCATGACTCAGCACTTCCTAGGCCTGCCCCATCCTTGCTTCTGTTGTTCCCTCCTCTCCTGCCTACGAAACCTAGGGTCCAACCAAGCCTGATTGCCATCAGCTGAGTCTGAAGGCGTGGCCTGGGGGGAGGAAAGAGTCAGGGGATGGAGGCCTCGTTATCTCTTTCACCTGGCCTGTTTCTGGCTCCTGGAGCTGAGCCAGGGAAGCCGGTGCTCCCTAGGTAAGTCCGGACGGCCCTTCCCTCTCACTGTCAAAGTCACTTTCTGGCAGGAGGCCTGGCTCCAAGTCACTTTCTGGCAGCAGGGCCGGCTCGGGGGGCACAGACACAACATCACTCATGTTGGGGCACCTGTGGTGGTCCAAGTGCTCTGCCAGTGAAAATGGGCTCACGAGCTCTGTTATTGGCTCTAATGGCCTCCTGCAACCCTCAGCCAGCAAAAATGAAACTTGCAAGAGCCGCATGCAGACCTCCTGAACTCCATTTTTGCTGACAGAGGCACCACAGGTTGGTCCTTCCCTGTTTGGGCCAAATCTAAGCACCCTGCTGGCCTTGAGTTTGACACCCCTGTTGTAGGTCATCTAGTCCAACCCGGGGGGTGGGGTCAATTTTTTTTTACTACCGGTTCTGTGGGCGTGGCTTGGTGGACGTGGCGTGGCTTGATGGGCATGGCTTTGTGGTCATGGTAGTGGAAGGATACTCTCTCTCTCTCCCTCCCTTCCTCCCTCCCTCCCTCCCTCGGAAGTGTGGGTAAGAAGACCGTAGCTTTTCTTGTCCTCTCTTTTTAGTTTCCTCTCCCATTGAAGCATCTTGTTGATACCCAAGTCCTTTGTACTGTCATGTCAGGTCCTCTTTCAGTGTGATGTGAGGGAGAAGGGATTGGCAGCCCGGAAGATCGTATCTATACATGATCATAGCGTGAGAAAATGAATGGAAAAGTTTTTCTCTGCTGGACACAGGACAAGAAGCGAAGGCACATTCCAGCCAAGAAGAAATAATAAGCAGAGGGAATCCCATTGATCACAGGGAGAGAATTCCACACCTATTTCTCCATTGAAATCAATGAGGTCTTCAGGATGCTAGTCGGACCATGCCTTTCACGTTTATTGATTAAAAAAAAACAAACAAACATGTTTCTAATTGGTGGTACCAAGTATGGTCATGTGGTCTTCTTAAAGTCCAATGACTCTGTCTCATTGTTTGTGCAAGTCTTTGAAATCCTAATTATTTCATTATTGCTGCTTGATTTGGTTTTATCTGGATTCATTTGAATTTGTTTTGGTGCTCTTTGAGGCCAAAATCACTCTTGTCAATCAATCTTTCTTTCTTTCTTTCTTTCTTTCTTTCTTTCTTTCTTTCTTTCCTCTCTCTCTCTCCCTCCTTCCCTCCCTCTTTCCTTCCTTCCTTCTTTCTTTCTTTCTTCCCTCCCTCCTTCTCTCTCTCTTTATTTCTTTCTTTTATCTCTCCTTCCTTCCTTCCTTCCTTCCTTCCTTCCTTCCTTCCTTCCTTCCTTCCTTCCTTCCTTCCTAAAATACAAGAGCTTTGAAAGAGTCCAAAAGTAATTCAGGATCATTTGTCTGTAGTGACATTCATGTTTGAAGACTTCCATCTTGTTTTCCAATTTTTTTGTAATTCACATGAAACTAACTAGAGGGTTAGAGTGAGCTGTTATTGCATTAGAGAATATCAAAAGTTATTGGAGGAAACTTTCTGGGAATAAAACATCATCATCATCATTATCATCAAATATTTGTGATTATTTTAATAATTAAAATCAAAGCTGAATGCTGGAAACATAATTAAAGGCATTAATACATGGACAGTTCCAGTGATATGCTACTCAGCTGGAATCATCAACTGAATTTTGTCTGAACTAGAAAACTTGGAAACTTTTGAATATGTACCACACTTTACATCCACGAAGTGACATCGACAGGTTGTACCTGCCAAGAAAAATTGGGGCTATTGCAAATCCATCAAACTGTGGAAGAAAAAAAACAAAGTTTGAATGATTATGTGAACCAAAGTACAGAAAAATTGCTGCAGGCTGTAAAAACAGAGAACATTATAAAAACAACAGAAACACAGGCAGAATATAAGGAAAAACAGCTGGATGAAAGATTAAATAGATGGAAAACCAAAGCTTTGCATGGACAGCACTTGAAAAACATTGAAGGAAAATGTGATGACAACTTGACGTGGGCATGGCTTAAGACGGGAACCATCAAGAAAGAAACGGAAGGTTTAATACTCGCTGCTCAAGAACAAGCACTACAAACTAATGCCATGAAAGCAAAGATACAAAAATCCACCAACAATCCAAACCGCCGACTTTGCAACAACAAAGTTGAAACTGTTTCACATTTAATATGTGAATGCAGCAAAATCGCACAAACTGATTACAAAGGTAGACATGACCGAGTTGGTAAATTAATCCACTGGTCATTATGTAAAAAATACGACCTAGTGATCTGTGATAACGAAATCGAGCATAGTTATCTTGTTTGCTGTGTATACTGTCATTTTGTGTAAATAAAATTAATAATAATAATAATAATAATAATAATAATAATAATAATAATAATAATAATAATAATAATAATAATAATAATAATAATAATAATAATAAATAAAAATGAGATAAGCATTAAAGCTAAAATCAGGGAGAGTTATACTTTTTTCCAGGAACAAGATTTATCAGCAACAAATAGCTCCCTCTTTTTCTAAAAAAAGACCTTCTTCCTTTAAGTTTCCACAGAGACCAGAAAAATAAAACCTGCTGTTCCAATGAATTATTACACTAGCAGTGCAACACTTTTCAAGCCTATTTATGTCAATGAAAGAATTAAGCACAAACTCAAATCTCATGCGCTGAACTGGGGAGATTTAGACATGAATATCTTTGGTTGAATTGTGTTTAAAATGAGTCTAAAGTGTGACATTACCAAGATCTTCAGCATCTGTTTTTTTTTCCCCCCTTGGAAATAGAGCGGTTAAAAATAGAAGCCATGTTTGTGTTAAAATTTAAATTATTGTGATATTTTTACATTTAAATCCAGAGGCATTTTAAAAATGTAAAACTTTGGCCACATTCATCAAAACTGAGTCATACTGGTTGTATACAGAATAAATCAGAATTTCTAGCCACATATAGATGTATTTTATATACTAAATCACAATGCAAGGGAAACTTCAATAAGTAATGAACTTAAGGTCAAAACCTCTCCTATATAGCATTTATTTTGATGTGGGTTGTAGTGATTCTTTTTCAATGTTATACCCAACTTTGGATGGGGGAAAAAAACACACCAAATAATTGTACATTTGTAATATTGACACCCTAAATTGTAATTAACATCGATAGCATTTCTTCTCTATCTCTTTTTTGTTGCAGTGTTGCCTATTATGCAAACATCGATGTATTGAAAGAAAACAATACATTAAGATTTATAACAACATCATAAAAGAGAAAAAGAAAGAGAAGAATTTCTTAGGTACTGTGTTAAAGAAGGACTTAAAGAAACTGTGTAGCATCACGTGGCCCATCCATTTAATAGTTTCTTCTCCACAAGGGTTCAGCCCTTGCTCATCTGGAGTTCAATAATTGCTGGATATCAAAGCACAATAAAGTAAACACTCTCTTGAGTTAGGGGCAGTTGTAGAGTATAAATATCTTGCTAGCCAAAAAAAAAAAGGGGGGGGTAATTCTGGCCATTCTTTACTAATTGAAGGGCCTCTGTGGCTCAGGCTGCTAATGCAGTCTGTTATTAACAGCAGCTGCCTGCAATTACTGCAGGTTCTAGTCCCACCAGGCCCAAGGTTGACTCAGCCTTCCATCCTTTATAAGGTAGGTAAAATGAGGACCCAGATTGTTGGGGGCAATAAGTTGACTTTGTATATAAATATACAAATAGGATGAAGACTATTGCTTGACATAGTGTAAGCCGCCCTGAGTCTTCGGAGAAGGGCGGGATATAAATGCAAATTAAAAAAAAAATTCTTCTGGACAATGAAGAAATTTCAGGGACAGTGAGAACAATTAATCAATTGAATGACTCGCCTCCAGAAGTTGTGGTTGCTCCATCACTAGCTTTTAAAAAGAGACAGGACAGCCATTTGGCTGAAATGGTGTAGGGTTTCTAGAGTAGAAGACCTCCAAGGTCCCTTCCAACTCTGTTATTCTGTTGTTCCGTTATACTCTTATTCTGACATCCATTAAATTCTGAGATGTTAGAGAGATATACCCAATTAGCAGCATGATTCCTCTTCTCGTTGCATCTAATGTGTACTCTCCCCCCCTTTTTTTTTTTTGGAAGAGGAAGAGGACTCGTAGGAAGTCAATGATCCAGTAAGTGGGAGTTTGTGGCAACAAGCCAAAATATTATTTTAATTATCATTGCCATGCATAAAGAATATTGATAAACTCTTCATGGGAAATGCTGAACTGTGTGGGACTATTCGCCACAGCCAACTCACTGCGGCCAACTTGCCATGGGCAACCAGCATGCCATGAGCAACTTGCCATGGCCAACTCGCCGTGGGACAAAACTCATTCTACAGAGGAATTATTGAGTCTGTCATTTGCACCTCTATAACTGTCTGGTTCGGTTCTGCAACCCAACAAGAAAGACACAGACTTCAGAGGATCATTAGAACTGCAGAAAAAATAATTGCTACCAACCTGCCTTCCATTGAGGACCTGTATGCTGCACGAATCAAGAAGAGGGCCGTGAAAATATTTGCAGATCCCTCGCATCCTGGACATAAACTGTTTCAACTCCTACCCTCAAAACGACGCTATAGAGCACTGCACACCAGAACAACTAGACACAAGAACAGTTTTTTCCCAAAGGCCATCACTCTGCTAAACAAATAATTCCCTCAACACTGTCAGACTATTTACTGAATCTGCACTACTATTAATCGTTTCATAGTTCCCATCACCAATCTCTTTCCACTTATGACTGTATGACTATAACTTGTTGCTGGCAATCCTTATGATTTATATTGATATATTGATCATCAATTGTGTTGTAAATGTTGTACCTTGATGAACGTATCTTTTCTTTTATGTACACTGAGAGCATATGCACCAAGACAAATTCCTTGTGTGTCCAATCACACTTGGCCAATAAAATTCTATTCTATTCTATTCTATTCTATTCTATTCTATTCTATTCTATTCTATTCTATTCTATTCTATTCTATTCTATTGTGGGACAATTTAACAAGTCAATTTAATGATTTAAAATAAATTTTAAAAATTAGTCGTTATGTCCTTCCTTTTGCATCTTTTCTTTAATGATTCTATTCCACTATTTGATAAAAGTTGGCCATGGTGAATTTGGCCCACTGCAAGATGGCTATAACAAGTTGAGTGTGGCGAGTTGGCTGCGGCGAGTTGGCCACAATGAATTGTCATAGACCCGCTTTGAATGTGGCAAGTCTGGAGAACTACACACATATCCTTGCACAATCAAAATCAACATCCTTGCACAGTCAAGAAGTGCTGCATGGAAAATGAGAGAACCAAAAGGGAGAGCTAATGAAACAGATGCTAATTCCTGAGAATGCCGTGTTAAATCAATTTTTAGTCTTATTTATTTATTATTTATTATTTAGATTTTTTATACCGCCCTTCTCCCGAAGGACTCAGGGCGGTGCACAGCCAATTTTAAAACAATACAATATACAATTTTAAAACAACAAATTAAAAGAACATATTCTATAATGGCCGAAAAATTTAAAAACCGTCAAATTTGACCCAATAAAACAGAATACCCAATTTAAAATTATTAAAATTCAAAAAGTTCAAAATTTAAAAATTAAGAATTAAGAATTAAGCCAGTCCCGCTTGGATGAACAAGTAAGTTTTCAATTCACGGCGAAAGGTCCGAAGGTCAGGTAATTGACGCAAACCAGGGGGAAGTTCATTCCAGAGGGTAGGTGCTCCAACAGAGAAGGCCCTTCTCCTGGGGGCCGCCAGCCGGCATTGCTTGGCGGATGGCACCCTGAGAAGACCCTCTCTGTGTGAGCGTACGGGTCGGTGGGAGGCATAGGGTAACAGCAGGCGGTCCCGTAAGTACCTGGGCCCTAAGCCATGGAGCGCTTTAAAGGTGGTAACCAACACCTTGAAGCGCACCCGAAAGACCACAGGTAGCCAGTGCAAACTGCGCAGGAGCGGTGTTACTCGGGAGCAATGTGTGGCTCCCTCAATCACCCGCGCAGCTGCATTCTGGACTAACTGAAGTCTCCGAGTGCACTTCAGTCTAATGGATGTTTGTCAAATGTGGTGGGAAAAGGGAAGGCAAAGAACATTAAATGGGTATCAGGGCAATATTTCCAATGAATCAGTACATTGCAAGACTTCAACTATTCAACATTTCAATTTTCAGTATTGAAACATTGCTTCAAATCGGAAGCGAATTTGCCACTATCCAAGAATTCTTTGCAGGGTTTCAGAATGAAAATGCCCATTGCAAATTAAACATGTTTTTTTTTTTTTAAATGAAGTCCCTACAAATTGAGAACTGGGGAAAGTGGTGTTTATCAAAACAACGTCCTCCCCAGCCCTCCTGCTCTATAAAACGTTGGCACTGCAGTAATGAGACTAGTTTTGTTTTTTTATGACTACTTAGCATAATTTCTGAGGCACCAGATCAGTCCTTGTAACTCCTGGCCATTATAGTCTCTTAGTTTAATATGCTCTCCTAAGATATAGTTTACAATGAGCACAAATCTCTTTGTACAGATGTGTATTCAGCTTTGTAAAATACACAGGAGAGAACAGGGGGAGTTGGCAGGGTTTGCTGGATCAAACCCAAAAAAGACAGGGTAGTAGAACAGCTTTTATTTGTGCCGTTATCCAATGACAAACATATATTTCATACTGTTGGCATAACACACCAATGGTAGGTGTAGTCAGGTGATTCCTTATGACTGTTCATTCATTATCTTACTCTTTCGCTTCCTTTTGTGTTTGTGTGTGTGTGTGTGTGTGTATGAGTTTGATCATCCAGTGATGATTAGTTTCTGGCTTGCTTTTGGCCTTCTGCATTTATTTATTTATTTATTTATTTATTCATATTTTTATACCGCCCTTCTCCAAAGACTCAGGGCGGTGTACAGCCAGTAAAACGACAAGAATCCCAACAAATTTAAAATAAAATATCAAATTTAAGAAACTGATTCAATCGCTGTAACCTTAAAATATTAGCTAAAATTTATCAAAACTAAAACCTTGGTAAAACCCTATTAAAACCCACTAAAACCCCCAAACTAAAATCAATCAGGCCAGCCTCGCTTGGTGAAAAAAGAAAGTCTTGAGCTCACGCTTAAAGGTCCGGAGATCAGGGAGGAGAGGGAGTCCCACCGGCAGCTCATTCCATAAAGCCGGGGCCCCCACAGAGAACGCCCTTCCCCTTTCTCTCTGTTCTTTCCTCTGGCAGGCCCAGTGATATTTGAAGAACACTGTAAATCAACTAATAATAAAAAAAAGCAACTCCCCACTTCTTTTGACTGCAGTAATGGTATTTCAGACCACAGAAGGGTTTTTGGAAGGCATTCTAAGGGACAGCAAGCAAAGAGTAGAATCCTAACCCAGCAGCCATTTACAGAATACATGATATTAAGTTGCAAGTAGTTATGATTAAAGGGTGTTTGGAAGGCATTCTAAGGGACATCAAGCAAAGAGTAGAATCCTAACCCAGCAGCCATTTACTGAATACATGATATTAAGTTGCAAGTAGTTATGATTAAAGGGTGTTTGTGGTAAATAAAGTCTTTGTATGATCTTTGCTGATTTAAGAATGTATGTATGAATGTATGTATGTATGCGTGCATGTATGTATCTATGTATGTATGAATGTAGCTGTAGCTGTAGCTGTAGATTTTATTTTATTTATTTATTTATTTTGTCACAACTGTATATATAAGCATAAGCATGAAATAACTATACAATATATAAGCATATATATAAAATAAAACAAAACTCCCAAAAGGAAAAAATGAAAGACTCCCAGCTGGTGAAGGATCATGAAAGCTACTGTGACAATGGATCTGTCATCCTTCAGACTTGTCTCTTGGCTCTAGAGATTATTGGATTTGTACTATAATAAAGACTCATGAACCTTGACTTTGAATGATGCCAAGAGTTTCCTCTTTTCTTGGGATCACGGTGATGCCTCCTTGTATTTCAAACGTATGACAGCATTATTGACTTGGAAGAGGATATGCCTACCATCCTTCTTTCATCTCTTCTGGAACTCTTTGTAAATTGGTAGAACATTTCCTTATTCTGATTTTATTCTGGTGAGGAGAAAAAAAAAATACAAAACATTATAGAAGGCATCAGGTAAATGCTTTGAGTGTTGGGGTTTCCAGAAGGCTGGGCAGGATACAACCAAGAAGATCAACAGGTTGTGTTGTGGTGCACAAGCAACTTGCAGAGCTGGCAATGGAGTTGGATAGCGAGGAGGCTGGGGAAGGCCCCGATGAGGGCTCTGTGCCAGAGGCTGAGGTAGAGTCAGGGCCATGGAGGAGTGAGGTACGGACTCCAGAGCCTCCAGAGACTGATAGTATTGAGGCAGAGGAACAGGAGGAGCCTGTTCCGAATACACGCATGAGAAGAGTTTTCAGAAGGCAAAAGCAGCTCAAGCAAAGAGGACAACTCGGAAGTAGGGCCAAGAGATGATGGGCCCCTCCCATAAGGCTTAAAACAGACCAGTAAAGGCGTTTGGGCTTTGCCAGAAAACAACGTTGGTAGCGTCATCTTCTTGCATTTATTTTTGTATCAGTGACTTCTGAACGTTTTCCAAGAAAGGACTTTGGAAGTTTGCCTAATTGGACCAAGGTTTGTGATAGGACTGAGGAATTTGTGTTGGCAGGAATTTGATTTAATTTAGTTGAACTACGCTGAGAATGAAGTAATTCTCAGCTGTTCAAATCAAGTTTGTTTGTTTTTACACTGACTAAGTTTCCTACTACCTACTTGGGTCTGAGTCACAATAGGTTGCTCAGGCATTCCTATTCAATCCCCCCCCCTTTTTTGCATCTATTATAAGGGGTTCAGTAGTAAATACTATATTTCAATGTTCTTGTGATGTTCCTGGGAAGGAGAGAAAATTTTGACAAAGTCTTTAGAGGGTCTTTGTATGTCTTTTGAAGCTAAGGAATACAAAACTACATTACTGCAAGCAAAATAAATGGAAATGTTCTTGCTTTTTCTTTTCTTTTTTTCTTTTTAAAGACCTAAAAGAATGGGAAAATTGGCACGGGTTGAATAATGCAAATGACATGGATCTCGGCTACAGTGATCTATACAGTCCTATTTGCAAGTTGATCATCAAGATGCAATTCTTTTTGCAGTTCTGTTGACTTTCAACAACATCGGCAGAGACAGTTTGTCCGGAATAGTAATGTGGTTTATGTAAACCACTGTTCTTTGTGACAAATTATATGCGGTCCAAATTCCCAAAGCTAAAGGCGGCGGGGGGGGGGAGGGCAAAATTGAAAAACAAAACACAGAGTGGTTGAGGAAGAATTGCAGCTCAAGTTTAGACTTTGGTATTTTGTTGTTAGCGTGCGGAATCACCAACTATACTTTTATAGAAGCAACTGTTTCTTCACCATCCTTCTTTGGGTCCACCCATTGAGAAGGAATCCGTAACAGCTACCATCAAATCAAATCATGGGAGCTTTTGTAAATCTGCTGCTCAAGCATAAAGTAATTTATGAGTCAGGTTCTATAAAACTTTCCCCCAGAATTATTGGAAACCCAACAGGATACGTCTTGGTAAGGCCACACATCCAGTTTTGGTTGCCGCAATGTAAAAAAGATGTTGAGACTCTAGAAAGAGTGCAGAGAAGAGCAACAAAGAAGATTAGGGGACTGGAGGCTAAAACATATGAAGAACGGTTGCAGGAACTGGGTATGTCCAGTTTAATGAAAAGAAGGACTAGGGGAGACTTGATAGCAGTGTTCCAACATCTGAGAGGTTGCCACAAAGAAGAGGAAGTCGAGCTATTCTCCAAAGCACCTGAGGGTAGGATAAAAAGCATTGGATGGAAACTAATCCAGGAGAGAAGCAACTTAGAACTAAGGAGAAATTTCCTGACAGAACAATTAATCAGTGGAACAACTTACCTCCAGAAGTTGTAAACCCCCCCTCCCCTGTGCTCCCCCTGCTTCTGGCAGACAATGGCACAGTGGGCCAGGTTGGCCCATTTTTGGCCCTCCCCAGGTTCCAGAGGCTTTCTTGGAGCCTGTGGAAGGCAAAAACGGCCTTCCCCATCCTACCTGGAGGCCCTCAGGAGGCCAGAAATGGCCCGTTCCTAACTTCCGGAAGTCGGAAGCTGAGCTACTTCTACTTATAATAATTTATACTTTCTAGAGTAGGGGTATTGAACTCAAGACCCGTGGATCAGATCTGGCCCATGGGGTGCTTAGATCTGGCCTGCAGAGCTGACCTGGAAACAGCAAACGACCGGCCCATGGCCCTCCTGAGCTCTGTTTTTACTGGCAGAGGATTGCAGGAAGGCATTGCAGCTGAAAACAGAGCTTGAGAGTCTGTTTTTGCTTGCAGAGCACTCGGGCCACCCCAGGTGCCCCTGACGTGAGTGATGTTGAGTTGGCTACACCCATCCTGACCATGACCACGCTGGCCTCCGAGGTAAAACACAACCCTGATGCGTCCCTCAATGAAATTGAGTTTGACGCCCCTCGTTGTGTCTGCGGGGCGCGAGCCGGGTTTCCTGGCAGAGAGTGACTCAGAGAGTGAGGGGGAAGAGCCGACAGGGCTTCCCTCTGCAGAATCTTCCTCTCTGGCTCCGCTCCAGATTCCAGAAGCAGGCCAGGTGGAGGAGGAGGAGCTGACACTGCCTATTTCCCCTGACCCCTCCTTCCCCCTGGCAACGCCCCAAGAGCCAGCTGAGGAGGACCAATCGTGGCTAGATGCAAGGCAGAGATGCCGAGTGAAGTGTGCAGAGCAAAAGAAAGAAAGGGGCTGGCCCAGGGAGTGCTGATCACGGAGCCACACCCCACAGGGTATAAAAGTGGGTGGCGCTGCCTTTGGGCTCCGTGACAGACAAAAACTGACTTTTGGAAACTTCGGCTGCTTTATTGCGAGACTCAGGAATTGGCTTTTCGGACTTCTGTTTACTTCTGAACTCTGGGTTGTTCCAGCAACAGACCGCAGTAGCATTGAAGAGATAAGGAGGACTTGGCAGGCCATCGCAGGTTCGTTGCCAGAGCTGATATCTGTAGCAAGAATAAATTGCTGGCAAATACAGTCGGCTCATGTGTCTTCTGGGGGGTGGGGCAGAACACCCCTGTTCTAGAGCCTTGCGATGCTTTGGATCCGTTTCAGAACAAGGGTGTTGAAGATCAAATTTGCGGGAGTAAGCAAATGCACAAATAGCACATGTCTACAACTCATTAAAGCAGCCACCACTTTTCTGAGGATTGCATTGGCTGTTCCAATAACTCACAGACAGATGCTGTGCTTTTTCACGTGCCTCTTTCCTGAATCAAAATGAAGAGCTAGTGCTTTCATTGACACGGACATCGGATAATCTATCGAAAGGGTTAATTATTTCAAACTTTTACAGAAGTGTGGTGCAGAGGCAGTTTCACTGCCTGAAGAATTCATTGTATTTGATTATGTAGCACGGTGCTGTGTTTTTTAATCAATATCTCATTATGTTGTCACAAGGTTGGCTCTTAGCTTCATTGTCTTTAATTCTTACACATTTTAAGAACACAAGTAAAAGAAATACAATTCTTAATTGCATTTAGGAACATTTGTGCATTTTGGTGTGCTGGTAGGAACCATTTTGATGTCTTTGGGTTCATTGTTTTCTGCCATATTGCTACATATTTGTTGAACATATTTTATGGGGGGTTGAAATTAGTCAATATATAACTTTAGTTTTCACTACTGGACATGGACACCCATTCCTGTTTACTATTTATTGTTCGTAATTGTAGTGCAAGCTGCCCAGAATCATCCTGGAGTCAGGAAGCCGACGCTCTAATAGATAAATTAAAAAAAAATATATATCAATGAATAAGCAATGATAGCTTTATAATATGAGATCATTAAAAAAATAGTCTATGCTGAAAATGGGCAACAAAAATGTTAACTTATTAAACTTGTATGCTGTCCAAGTCTCAGTGACTCTGGATAGTTCACAACAATGCAGCAAAAAAAGAAGAAGAATAAAGTCAATAAAAAAAAATAAAAGATTGTGAATAATTTCAATTTCCAATACATTGAGATATTTGTTATCATTGCAGTTATTATTATGATCATCTTGGAAGATCATCTCGCCGGACAAGAGAGAAGAGTGGACGCTCCAAAATTATGTAGATCAGAAGTCCATATAATTGGGCTTGTCTAACCTTGACCCTACCATGGATTTATCTTAGGAAAGACATTGTTTTAGAAATGTATGTTTTATTTATACTGGCAGTGAATGTTTCCAAGCCAGCTACGCCTTCTGATCCACTACTGAGAAAGAAAATAACAATGATAAATTTAATTTCCATTTTAACAGTCTAATTTAAGCAGCCTATCCATCTCTAAAAGTTCAAGTTCAAAGGCTGTGCAATTATTTTTCCCGGAGGCTGCCTAGAAACAAAACCTTGAGGAACAGGAACTCAGCTACTTAACTTGCACCAGCCCAGAGGCACAATAGTAAGTCATTTCGGTCTCAGCCAGCCAGCTCACATTCCCTTTTCCCTAAGGACCATTCTGGTGTCTTTTGAACAGAACTGCAAAGAACTCGCCACAATTTTCTTTTTCATTCATGTGGCAGCAGAGTCGATATTCTCCAGAAGGGAAGGAGGCTTAAATTAAATTAAATGGTCTATCAGGTGAGTGCCTGCATTGAAAAGAAACCCGTGAATAATAATGCTAATGCATTTATAAATAGGCACCAAATAACACGATGCAAAAAAACCAACAACCCCCTATCCTATGTTGTAATGACAGTCTCCCCCAGTGGAATCTGATGGACTGAACGGTATCAGACTGAGAAGGTCTCTACGTCACAGACGTTTTCTGGAAAGAAAAAAATTGAAAGTGCTCCGACTCAAAACACTAGAATCACGGCCTTTTGGATAAGAATTTGGTGGATTATTCAAAATGTACTGAAGAAGAAGATAAAGTTCCTGCCACAATTTTTCCTTTTGGGAATTATAACGGATTGTACAGGGATTGAGACTAAACTGATTCTGAATTTAATAACAGCAGCAAGACTGTTGATTGGACAATATTGGAAGAAAGAAGAGGTACCTACAATAGAAGAATGGATACTGAAAGTCATTAATTTGGCTGAGATGGCTAAAATCTCAGCTTTTTTAAAAGACAATACGCAGGAAAGATATTTAATTGAATGGAAAAAATGGATTGATTATCTACAAAACAGATATCAGATTAAGAAATATCAGATTGCCTTTGAATAATTAGAAAGTTATTTTATTTAATGGGGAGGGGGTTGGGAGATGAAAAGCTTTGGATGAGGTTAATTGGATTGGAAGGGAAAATTTTATTCTATGTTTGGTTTATGTATAACAATACCTTGTGATTGACCCGGGAAGCCGGGGCGGGGGGGAAGGAAGGGGGGAAGGGGGTTTTCTGGGAGGGAGGGGGGAAAAAAGGGGCGAAAATGTCTTTGTTTTTTTTTAAACTTTTTCAATAAAAAAAAACAACAACACTAGAATCACAAGAACGGAACTTAGGACTTTTCTCTGAGTCTTGTTTCTTAACGGCACCTTCTGTGCGGTGGTCCCAAATGTACTTTTTCTTCTTCAAGAGATAACTGGGTTTTGTTGTTTTTCTTTGAAGCTTCTCCATCCAAGAAGCTTCTGCCAAAGGAGCTGCTGGTCCAGTTCTACAGAGAAATGATTGAGTCTGTCGTCTGCACCTCTATAACTGTCTGGTTTGGTTCTCCAACCCCACAAGACAGACCCAGATTTCAGAGAATAATTAAAACTGCAGAAAAAACAATGGCTACCAACCTGCCTTCCATTGAAGACCTGTATACTGCACAAGTCAAAAAGAGGGCTGTGAAAATATCTACAGACCCCTCACATCCAGGACATAAACTGTTTCAACTCCTACCCTCAATAGAGCACTGCACACCAGAACAATTAGACACAAGGGTAGTGTTGTGTCTGTGCCCCCCCCCGAACCGGACCCCCTGCCAGAAAGTGACTTGGAAAGTGAGGGGGAAGGGCCATCAGGACTTACCTCGAGAGCACGGTTTCCCTGGCTCAGCTCCAGGAGCCATAGGCAGGCCAGGTGGAGGAGATAACGAGGCCTCCATCCCCTGACTCTTTCCCCACCAGGCCATGCCTCCAGACCCGGCTGATGGCAATCAGGCCTGGCTGGACCCTATGTTTCGTAGGCAGGAGAAGCAGGAACAACAGAAACAGGGGTGGGGCAGGCCTAGGAAGTGCTGAGTCATGGAGCCACACCCCACAGGATATAAAAGCAGCAAGGGCTGCTATAACTCTTCGTAGCAAACAAATCAACTGCTTAACTAGAGCTGAAGTACTGTTTGTTCCTGGTTGACTCATCAAGAGAGATAACAGAGACACTTGGCAGACACTCGCTAGTTTGCTGCCAGAGCTGATAGTGCCGGCTAATTAAGTTATCGCTCGGACTGAGGCGAGAGGGACAGAACAGGTAGTTTTTCCCTGAACACCATTACTCTGCTAAACAAAGAATCCCCTCAACACTGTCAAAGTATTTACTAAGACTGCAGTACTCTTAATCTTCTCATCATTCCCATCACCCATCTCCTTCCACTTATGACTGCATCACTGTAACTTTCTTGCTTGTATCCTTACGATTTGACAGGCATTTCTCTTGTCAGTATTCATGTCGTTATAGTTCTATAATTTACTTCCTAGTAAAATGTAAGTAGTAGCCTTAAGCAGTGGTGAAATCCAATTTTTTTTTACTACCGGTTTTGTGGGCATGGCTTGGTGGGTGTGGTGTTTGGTGGGTGTGGCAGGGGAAGGTTATTGCAAAATCTCCATTCCCATCCCACTCTGGGGCCAAATAGAGGTGGTATTTGCCGGTTCTCTGAACTATTCAAAATTTCCGCTACCGGTTTTCCGAACTGTAATGTATCTTTAAAAGTTTTGGCGGGAAAATAGCACGTTGCTGATTGGTTGAAGCCCCCAGCTAAACTGTATATAAAGAGAGGTTTTTCCCAGCACTGGCTGCTGGGTTCACCATATAGTAAAGAGCTGTTGTCACTATCCTGGTCTCCTGCCTCGTTATTGCCCGAATCTAACACTGGCAACGAAGGTGGGATCTCGAGGCTAAGAGCGCCAGGAAAAGAGCTGAACTCACCAGGAAGATGCGAACCCAGCAAACAAGGGGCGGAAAGCAGCGATGTCCGGCTACACACCGCCAGCGCCATTCGACCCAGCTAAGGAAAAATGGGGGTCATACATGGCTCGTTTCGAGTGTTTCCTCGAGGCGAACGAACTTCAAGGAGTTTCAGACAACAGGAAACGAGCGTATTTCCTGAGCCACTGCAGTCCAGAAGTTTTCGACACCGCAGAATCCCTGGCGGAGCCAACGCCGGTACAGTCGGTACCGTGGCAAACTCTGCAGACTTTATTGAAAGCCCATTATGCACCAACGCCTCCAAGTATGTGCAACGGTTCAATTCGGGAGCGCAGACAGCAAGAGGCGAGTCCATCAGCGCATACATGGCCGCCCTGAGGAAAGCCTCAAAACATTGCGAGTACCGACTTGATGAGGCATTGCTGGAGCAACTCATCCGCGGGGTCAGGGACATCCGTTTGCGGAGGCGGCTGCTGTCTAAAAGCAACCTAACGCTGGCAAACGCCTTGGACGAAGCCAGGGCTCACGAGATGTCTACCCAAGCGGCGGAAACCCTACAAAAGCCGCCCGCACCAACGGCTGGTGCGAAATCAACCCCGGTCCACAACGAGGAGATCCAGGCTGAGTCGGACGGTGAGGAAGAGGAAGGAGTCTTCCACACCGGGAGGCCGGAGAAAGAAGACCGGGGTGACTGCGCAAGTTGCGGAGGGCAACACCAACGACAACAATGCAAATTTAAGGATGCGGTGTGTCGGCGGTGCGAAAGGAAGGGGCACCTAGCACAGGCCTGTCGAGCACCCCAACCTTCCCGCCAAAAAGTCAAACCGACCAATCAGAGCACAGGAACGCGGCGCCCGCGAGTGGTCAGTTTAAAACAGGCGCGAAGTTGAATCAGACTGTCGTGAGAGTGGGTCACGCAGCAACAGGCCTAGAAAAAAAATCTTTACAAAAGCAAAGATTGAGGGGGTGCCGTGCCGATTGGAGGTGGACACCGGCTCATCGATCACGATCATGTCCTGGGACACTCTCGTGAGAGCCTTACCCGCCATCGCAAAGCGCAAGCTGCAACCACAGAAATTAAAGGTACAAGACTACCAAGGAATCGCACCCCTGTTCGAGGGGTAACGCCCGTCCACGTCGAGTATGGACAATACAAGAAAACTCTGCCCATCACCATCGTCGATGGGACCCTGCCAAGCTTATTGGGACTGGACTGGTTCCGAGCATTGGGCATGGGAGTGACTGGAATCTTCAGAAACGAAGTCGACCTCAAAGACGCACTCATGAAGGAGTTTGAGGACTTGTTCAAAGACTGCCTGGGCAAGTACAAGGGACCCCTATCTCTTTAACTTAGACCCCAAGTTGCCCTATCCGCTTAAAGGCTAGGAGGGTCCCGTCACCTAAAGCCCAGGATTGACCGGGAACTGGACAAGCTAGTAAACCAGGGAATTCTAGTGCCAGTTGACCATGCTAAGTGGGAGACCCTATAGTCACCCCAGTCAAACCGGACGGGTCGGTCCGGTTGCGCTGACTACAAGGCAACGCAACAAAGCGTTGCAAAGAGTGCTTACCCGTTCGGTGGTACAGCACTTACTGCACTCAATGGGGCAAGGGCAAGTTTTGCCAAGCTAGACTTGGCCCAAGCCTATCAACAGCTGCCCGTAGATAGCAGCACAGCCAAGCGCAGACAATTGTGACTCACAGAGGGGCTTTTAAGTGTACCCGGTTAAAGTTTTGGGGGTTTTGGGATGAGACCACCGAGTCAGGTAGTTCATTCCAGGCATTGACCATTCTGTTACTGAAGTCATATTTTCTGCAATCGAGTTTGGAGCGTTAAGTTTGTATCTATTGTGTGATCGTGTTTTGTTGTGGTTGAAGCTGAAGTAGTCATTGACAGGTAGGACAACGTAGCAGATGATTTTATGAGCTATGCTTATAAAATCATTGTTCCCAGGGAACGCCTCTTCTCATTAAGAATCCAACGGAGAGGAACCGATGATAAAGATTTGGGTTTTGTTTAATTTGGATTTAAAGAGGGAGGGAAGTGGAGGGCTCTAATTATGATGGACAAATCAATTCCAGCATCTCTTTTGGGTTCTCCTACGCTTCTTCGGATTATACACTCACCTAAGGAGACCATACAGGCAGGGAAGACACATCAGGTGTGTCAGTTTGTCATGGTACTCACAAACATTCTACGGGTAGTAACATTTTCACAGGCTAATGCCATTAATTTACGCTCAACTTTTTTTTTTCATGAGATAGTGATTCAAATATTTCCAGATTATCAAATGTTGTAGGATTTGCAGAAGCCCATCCTAAGAGCTAGTGCACTGATGATGTTATCTAGTTTGGGTAATGAAATATCTGCAAGAGAACAACCAAGTTCAGAAAGCACCAAGGATCCCTCTCAACCCTGAGCTACAAATATTAACAGCCAATGGCGGCGCAGTGGTTAGAATGCAGAACTGCAGACTACTTCTGCCGACTGCCAGCAGTTCGATCATGACCGGCTCAGGGTTAACTCAGCCCTTCCACCCTTCCGAGGTCGGTAAAAATGAGGACCCAGATTATTGGAGGCAATGTGCTGACTCTGTAAACTGCTTAGAGAGAGCTGTAAAGCACTGTGAAGCGGTATATAAGCCTTTTACCAAGTTCGCTTGGTTCGCCAGTTGCGTCCCTTCCTTGACCGGGATGCCTTATGCACGGTCACTCACGCTCTGGTTACGTCTAGGCGGGATTATTACAATGCTCTCTACATGGGGCTGCCCTTGAGGTGCACCCGGAGGCTGCAGTTAGTCCAGAATGCGGCTGCGCGAGTAGTAACGGGAGCCGCTCGTGGCTCCCACGTGACATCGCTGCTCCGTAGCTTGCACTGGCTTCCTGTGGTCTTTCGGGTGCGCTTCAAGATTTTGGTAACTATCTTTAAAGCGCTCCATGGCTTAGGACCCGGGTACTTACGAGATCGCCTGCTGTTACCCTTTGCCTCCCACTGACCCGTACGCTCTCACAGAGAGGGTCCAGGGTGCCGTCCGCCAAACAGTGTCGGCTGGCGGCCCCAGAGGCCTTCTCCTGGCCTCGTCAAGTGCCTGATCTTCGGACCTTCCGTCGTGAGCTCAAAACATATTTATTTTATTAAAGCGACTGGCATAATTAGTGTTGAATTTTAATTGGGTATTCTTAATATTTTAAATTTTAAATCTAAATTTAATAATCAGCCTTTAAAATTTGCTCTTTTAAATGTTGTTTAAATTGTATATATTTTGTTTTTTTGTTTACGGCTCGGTTAGTGACCTTCATCGAATTCACTCTGTTGCAACAGAGACTGAACAATCAATGCAGAGGAATAGTCTGTTCCAGCCCGTTTAATAAATCAAAACTAGAATGGAATGGAATAGAATACAGAATAGAATAGGATAGGATAGGATAGGATAGGATAGGATAGGATAGGATAGGATAGGATAGGATAGGATAGATAGGATAGGATAGATAGGATAGGATAGATAGGATAGGATAGGATAGGATAGATAGGATAGGATAGATAGGATAGGATAGATAGGATAGGATAGATAGGAAAGGATAGGATAGGATAGGATAGGATAGGATACGATAGGATAGGATAGGATAGGATAGGATACGATAGGATAGGATAGGATAGGATAGGATAGGATAGGATAGGATAGGATAGGATAGGATAGGATAGGATAGGATAGGATAGGATAGATAGGATAGGATAGATAGGATAGGATAGGATAGATAGGATAGGATAGGATAGGATAGGATAGATAGGATAGGATAGGATAGGATAGGATAGGATAGATAGGATAGGATAGGATAGATAGGATAGGATAGATAGGATAGGATAGGATAGGATAGGATAGATGAGATGGGATAGAAATAGATAGGATAGGATAGGATAGGATAGGATAGGATAGGATAGGATAGGATAGGATAGGATAGAAAATAGATAGGATGGGATAGGATAGGATAGAAAATATAGGATAGGATAGGATAGAAAATAGATAGGATTGGATAGGATAGAAAATAGAGGATAGGATAGGATAAGATAGGATATAGATAGGATAGGATAGGATAGGATAGGATAGATGAGATGGGATAGAAATAGATAGGATAGGATAGGATAGGATAGATGAGATGGGGTAGAAATAGATAGGATAGGATAGGATAGGATAGGATAGGATAGGATAGGATAGGATAGGATAGGATAGGATAGGATAGGATAGGATAGGATAGGATAGGATAGGATAGGATAGGATAGGATAGATAGGATAGGATAGATAGGATAGGATAGATAGGATAGGATAGATAGGATAGGATAGGATAGGATAGGATAGGATAGATAGGATAGGATAGGATAGGATAGGATAGGATAGGATAGGATAGATAGGATAGGATAGATAGGATAGGATAGGATAGATAGGATAGGATAGATAGGATAGGATAGGATAGGATAGGATAGATAGGATAGGATAGGATAGGATAGATAGGATAGGATAGATAGGATAGGATAGGATAGGATAGGATAGGATAGGATAGATGAGATGGGATAGAAATAGATAGGATAGGATAGGATAGGATAGATGAGATGGGGTAGAAATAGATAGGATAGGATAGGATAGGATAGGATAGGATAGGATAGGATAGGATAGGATAGGATAGGATAGGTTGGGTAGAATAGGTTGGGCAGTATAGGATAGGATAGGATAGGATAGGATAGGATAGGATAGGATAGGATAGGATAGGATAGGATAGGATAGGATAGGATAGGATAGGTTGGGTAGGATAGATAGGATAGGATAGGATAGGATAGGATAGGATAGGATAGGATAGGATAGGATAGGATAGGTTGGGTAGGATAGGATAGGATAGGATAGGATAGGATAGGACAGGATAGATTGGGTAGGATAGATAGGATAGGATAAGATAGGATAGGTTGGGTAGGATAGGATAGGATAGGATAGGATAGGATAGGATAGGATAGGATAGGTTGGGTAGGATAGGATAGGATAGGATAGGATAGGATAGGATAGATAGGATAGGATAGGATAGGATAGATAGGATAGGATAGGATAGGATAGATAGGATAGGATAGGATAGGATAGGATAAGAGTAGAGTAGAGTGGTAGTAATGCCTCCCTTGATCTTGATTGTATCCCTTTGTTAAGAAAACTGTTCTGTCTCCTTCCCCACTTCGGAGCAATGAGCTGGCCTTCAGCCAGTGGATTCAGGGCTCTTATCAGTCCTGGCAGAGAAATCGCAGCTGCCTGCCAAAGTTCAAACAAATGACTCACAGAGTAAGACTTTCAGCTCTCTTCGAAACGGTTTGGCTAATTTTTGCTTCCCGTGAAATGAGAGCAGTCCCAAAGCTCCTTATATATCCTCCTTATATATATATATCCTTATATATCCTTCCCTTTGATGATGCCACCTCTCTAATCTTCTGAAGCATGGGTCGATCCTAGCTTGATTATTATTATTGTCAGCTGGGTCTGAAGGCGTAGCCAGGGGAAGGGAGGAATCAGGGGATGACGGCCTCATTACGTCCTCCGACTGGTCTGGTTCTGGCTCTTGTAGCCAGGCCAAAGGAATCGGTGCTCCCGAGGTAAGCCTTACTGGCCCTTCCCCCTCACTCTCGGAGTCACTTTCGGGCATGGGGCCAGGTTCGGGGGCTGGAGTCACAACAGAAACATTCAACCTTTCTCAATATCACTTGCATGGTTCCAAGTGCATTTTTTTTTTAAAAAAGGGTACATTTAAACACATAATGCCTGATACAGTCCACACTATAGTTAGCATGACATTTTGACTCTTTTTTATAGAATTGAACTTTGTTTTCATTTATCGCTTTCTCTTCACCAGTATTACTTCAAAAAAAAAAAAAAGTGAGCCTCAATCTGAAGAAAGCAGATGAATGTTGTGGTTAGACTGGAACAGGTCACTAAAATACCTGTTTGTATTCATCAATATCCCATCTTTTCCCTTTCAAGGCAACATGTTGTACATTATTAGCTGTGGTTAGAGAAATCCATTGTATGGAAGACATAAGTCCATTCAAAGTAGAACAAGAGATTTGCCTCTGAGGTCTCTTTGACATTGTTGGGCCTTCCCTTTCTGTCTTTCCCTTTCTTCCTTTCCCTTTCCCTCCCTCCCTTTTCTTTCCTTTTCTTTCCATTCCCTCCCTTTCCTTTCCTTTCCTTTTCTTTCCTTTCCTTTCCTTTATTTCCTTTCCTTTCCTTTCCTTTCCTTTCTCTTCCCTTCCTTTCCTTTCCTTTCCTTTCCTTTCCTTTCTCTTCCCTTCCCTTCCTTTCCTTTCTTTCCTTTCCTTTCCCTTCCTTTCCCTTCCTTTCCTTTCCTTTCCTTTCCTTTCCTTTCCTTTCCTTTCCTTTCCTTTCCTTTCCCTTCCTTTCCTTTCCTTTCCTTTCCCTTCCTTTCCCTTCCTTTCCCTTCCTTTCCTTTCCTTTCCTTTCCTTTCCTTTCCTTTCCTTTCCTTTCCTTTCCTTTCCTTTCCTTTCCTTTCCTTTCCTTTCCCTTCCCTTTCCTTCCATCTTCGTGCAGTGCAATCTCACCTTTTTCTTTTTTAGTTTTTGCTTGCTTTCTCCAAATACCTTGTTTATAATTCATTGCTTTGTGTATTTTCCTCTTACAGTAACCCCGTAGAGATGTGAAGAATCCTAAAGTTATGAGCAGGTCAGTCAAGCAAACAGCCCCTCGGTCTTCAGGGGAGACAGTTTTAACATTTGACTACCTGAAAGGTTGTCATACAGCCAACCTTTCTCTCATCACGTGGATGAGTAGCTGCCTGCTCCGTTTCAGGAAACTGAGAAGCCAAAGTCACTCACCTCTGGAGTTCCTTTGGTTGCTTGTTTTATTTCAGTTGGAAAGTAAAGGAGATCATAAAATCTTGGGGGAAACAATAAGCATTATAATCTTTTTTTTTATTATTTGCATTTATATCCCGCCCTTCTCCGAAGACTCAGGGCGGCTTACACTATGTTAGCAATAGTCTTCATCCTATTTGTATATTATATACAAAGTCAACTTATCTCCCCCAACAATCTGGGTCCTCATTTTACCTACCTTATAAAGGATGGAAGGCTGAGTCAACCTTGGGCCTGGTGTGACTAGAACCTTCAGTAATTGCAAGCAGCTGCTGTTAATAACAGACTGCATTAGCCTGTTGAGCCACCAGAGGCCTTGTATTGGCATCGTATGCTATGGTTTGCTTTCTTGCTGTCATTTTTCTTATAATAATAATAATAATAATAATAATAATAATAATAATAATAATAATAATAATAATAATAATAATAATAATAATGTTTTAATTTGTATACCGCCCTTCTCCCGAAGGACTCAGGGCAGTGAACAGGCAAATAAAATACAAACAGAAACATACACCATAATTAAAACAACCCTTAAAAAACTGATTCAAATTAGCCAGAAAATTTAAAATAACATTACACCCCATAAAAATTACAGAATTTAAAATCCACAATTAAAATTTAAAATTTAGAATTTAAAATCAAGCCAGTCCAGCCAAACGGAATAAATAAGTTTTAAGTTCGCGGCGAAAGGTCCCAAGGTCAGGTAGTTGTCGAAGCCTGGGGGGAAGCTCGTTCCACAGGGTAGGAGCCCCCACAGAAAAGGCCCTCCCCCTGGGGGCTGCCAGTCAACATTGTTTGGCTGACAGCACCCTGAGGAGTCCCTCTCTGTGAGAGCGCACAGGTCGCTGGGAGATAGAGGACGGCAGTAGACGGTCCCGTAAGTAGCCCGGTCCTAAGCCATGGAGCGCTTTAAAGGTGGTAACCAATACCTTGAAACGCACCCGGAAAACAACAGGTAGCCAGTGCAGTCTGCGCAGGATAGGTGTTTTACAAAATAAGCTTTTATGCTCTATGATGGCGAACCCATGGCACATGTGCCACAGGTGGCATGTGGAGCCATATCTTCGAGCCTGTGAACCGTTGCCCTAGCTCAGCTCTAGTGTGCTTGTGTGTGGCGGCCAGCCAATTTTAGGCTGGCCCCGCCCATGCCTCCCCTCCCAGGAGTCTCCACGCAGCCCATTTTGGATGCCAGGTAAGTACAGAGCTCACGCAGAGGGTCTGGGAGGGCGTTTTCAGCCTCCAGAGGGCCTTCGGAGTGGGTGGGAGAGGCCATTTTTACCCTCCCCAGCCTCCAGGAAAGCTTCGGGAACCTGGAGAGAGAAAAAAATGGGCCTACTGGGCCCACTGGAAGTTGGGAAATGGGCCATTTCTGACCTCTAGAGCAGGGGTCCCCAATCTTTCAGACCTCAGGGATCACTAAATTCATAATTTAAATCCCACAGCCTACTAATATGATCTGGCCTAATGACTGGCTGGGTGGATGTGGTTAGGTGGTCATGTGACTGGGTGTGGCCAACTCCATGTCAATTCTGTCAAGGGGCACCTCACCAGTTTCTCCTCGCCCCTCCCCTCCCAGCCACTCCTCCCCTCCCAGCCACTCCTCCCCTGTCTGCCCGGGCTCCTTAGGGGCCCAACAGGAAGCAGTTGTTGGAGCTAAGCAGCCACCAGGAGAAAGAGTTGGCAAAACAGCTCAGTTCAAATTGGATCTGACCGAGATGGAGGCTCAGCAGAAGCACCTCAATGAGGACTAGGAGCATAGACTTTCCAAGCAGAGGCAACACCTGCGGGAGTGCAAGGCCAGGTACCAGCGCCTGGAGGCTCAGCGGACTGAGATGGTCAGCCAGTTCCAGTCCATGAGGCAGTCCCATTGGAATAAGGCCCTCTTCTCTTCACCAGCAGCAGCACTTCCCTCCAGTCTTTGCTCAAAGCCCCACACCAGGAGATTGAAGCAGACCCCAAATCAAAATTTCTGCCCCCCTCCAACCTGTAGAAAAAGACCCCGAAGGGGGAGACTTTCTGCAGCAACACAAATGTTCATTGCACGTATCTGTCCCAGGGGTCATAGTTTGAGGACCCCTGATTTAGTGCAATATTAAAAAAAAATGCAAATAATTTTTCCGTGGACCACCAAAGTTTTCTCAGGGACCACCAGTGGTCCACGGACCACCAGTTGGTGACCACTGCTCCGAGGGCCTCCGGGATGGTGGGGAAGGCCATTTTTACCCTCCAGGGGCTTTAGGTAGGCCTGCTAAGCCCAAAATGGGGTACAGGGGGCGGGGTCATGCGTGCATGCAAGGGGGAACACAGAGGCGGTCGTATGTGCATCCATGGGGGATGGGGCGTGGAAGGCATTGAATAATTGGTGTGGGGACACGTGCCCCCCCACGCTCCTCCCCACTTTTGGCACGCAACAGCAAAAAGGTTAACCATCACTGGTCTACAGTATTACCAGACCTTACAAATGGTGAAAAAAATCCTATGAACAAGAATTTTAAAAACAAAACAGATACAGTTTTAAGAACTAATGTATGACACAAAATTATATATATATATGTCTATTTTTCCCTGAAAAGTCCTCAAACATTCATAAAGTGGTCAAATGATTTACTTCAGAATAGATGAACCAAACTTTCTTGCACCAAAAAGTTTGGGTAGGCAACATTGTGTAGACTTTGTGGATCCTTGGTGGTTGGTGGTCTTTGGAATAATTACTTAGAATAATTTATCTCTGAGGGAGATAAAAGTAAAGGTAAAGGTTCCCCTCACACATATATGCTAGTAGTTCCTGACTCTAGGGGGCGGTACTCATCTCCGTTTCAAAGCCGAAAAGCCAGCGCTTTTGGTCATGTGGCCGGCATGACTCAACAACATAGGCACATGGAACGCTGCTACCTTCCCACCAAAGGTGGTCCCTATTTTTTCTACTTGCATTTTTTTATGTGCTTTCGAACTGCAGAAGCTGGGACAAGTAACGGGAGCTCACCCCGTTACACGGCAGCACTAGGGATTTGAACCGCTGAACTGCCGATCTTTCGATCGACAAGTTCAGCATCTTAGCTTCTTGAGCCACTGTGTCCCTCTGAGGGAGATAGGAGGTTTAAAAACATCACATTGCACTGGTCTCAGAAGCACCAAGGAGCTTTGGGGTTGAAAGGATTAGCTGGTGACATCACCGTTGCCCAGTTGGGGGCTTTTTTCATACCCCACAGCAGCACTCGGATCTTGAAGGTGAGCTGTTAACCTCCAACCCACCATCTTAACCATCATCATCATCTTCATCCTTCAACGACCCCATATTCCTTTGCGGGGTGGAGTCTGGGCAACTGAATGGATCTGACTGTGTACTGGCTGGATGCCCTTCCTGTAGCCAAGGCGGAGTTTTTCCCCAGCAGATAGATTCTCAGTGTGCACAGAGAGAGAGAGAGAGAAATGTCAGCCTCTACCTAGGATCGAACTCACAGCCTCCTGATTGTAAGGCAAAAGCTCCACTTCTAGGCCACCACACCACTCCATGTGAACCACCATGCTCCTGTTTAAAAACATAAAATATAAACAAACAAATAAATAAATAAATAATAGCAATAATAATTAGTACTTTAATCATAGTTTTAAAAGGTAAAGGTTCCCCTCACACATATGTGCTAGTCATTCCTGACTTTAGGGGGCGGTGTTCATCTCCGTTTCAAAGCCGAAGAGCCAGCTCTGTCTGAAGAAGTCTCTGTGGTCATGCGGCTGGCATGACTAAATGCCGAAGGTATTTAAAGGTGGTCCCTATTTTTCTACTTGCATTTTTACATTGTTGTGCCTCGCCCGCCTTCCTCTCCTCAGCTAGGCCCCTCCCATCTCCTGCTATCTAAGCCAGAGTCTGATAGTGAAGAGGAACGGCCTGGCATGCCTTCAGCCCCCAGCCCTGGCACCATGCCTGGACAGAATGAGCAAACAAACCTCCCTTCTACAGCGTGTGAGCACGAAGCCACCCATGAGCTAGAATTCCTGGCAGCAGACCAGGAGAATGGAAAGACACAGTGGACAGATCCCCGCTTCCGGAGAATGGAGAGGTGACGTCAGCAAAAGGAAGGGAGGGGCAGGCCTGGATAAGTGCTGAGTCATGGAGCCACACCCCATGGCCTATATAAAGGATCTGCTTTTTGGCATTCCTTGAGTCAAGCAAAGTCTCATCTGGTTGCTGAAGTCACACCTTAGATTCCTGCCTGCCCTGAGAACTCTGACAGGAATTTGGCAAAGCTGTAGAGGCTTCGTGGCCACGCTTGATACAGACATCCCAGATCCGGCCGTCGGAGGAGGAGTGGGACATGACATACATGCTTTTGAGCTGCTAGGTTGGCAGAAGCTGGGACAAGTACTGGGAGCTCACTCTGTTACGTGGCACTAGGGATTTGAACTGCTGAACTGCCATCCTTTCTGATCGACAAGCTCAGCATCTTAGCCACTAAGCTACACGTCCCACATAATCATAGTATTAGAATAACACTAAACATAACAACCAGTGAATTCTATGCTTGTGTCCAGTATCTTCTACCATATAATATGGATGCATTACAGCAAAGTAAGATCTTCTCAATCATATACTCGGGAGGATTTGAACAGAAGAATTGAAAGGGCAAGTTGAATCAGACATACATCAACTTAAAGTACGGGTTCAGAGATTCAAATATTTGTGGCTGACAAACATTACACACCTCTTGAGTCTGACCTTAGATGGTGTTGAAATAAAGGGGAAAAAATTCTGCTTTAACTCTGGGGCAGTTCAGAGGTGGGATTCACATACTTTAGCAACCGGTTCGCCCAACACTGGAAATGTGAGCAAGTGTGCGCGCATGCAAGCGTCATCAAACAACACAGCAATTCGCTCACATGTGTGGTCCACACATGCATGTGGCGGGTGGGTGGGATGGTCACCACCTCTGAAACAATCCACATTCAGACACCTCATGTTCAAGAAGCTACTGGATGAAAGTGTTGTGACCCAGGCCCAAGTAGGTACTAATAAACTTAGTCTGTGGAAAAATAAACAAACTTTATTCGAACAGCTGGGAATTACTTCATTCCCAGCATCGTTCAACTCAAAGTAAAACAAATGCCTCCCAACACAAATTCCTCAGTTATCTCGCAAACCTTGGTCCAATTAGGCAGACTGCCAAAGGCCCTTCCTGGCAAACATCCAGAAGCCACAAAAACAAAGACATAGACGAAGCAGAAGATGAAGCAGAAGATGCAGCTACAACGTTGTTTTCTGGCAAAGCTGAAAGGAAAGGAAAGGAAAGGAAAGGAAAGGAAAGGAAGGGAAGGGAAGGGAAGGGAAGGAAGGGAAGGGAAGGGAAGGGAAGGGAAGGAAAGGAAAGGAAAGGAAAGGAAAGGAAAGGAAAGGAAAGGAAAGGAAAGGAAAGGAAAGGAAAGGAAAGGAAAGGAAAGGAAAGGAAAGGAAAGGAAAGGAAAGGAAAGGAAGAGTGAAAAGTAGGAGACTGTGTTTGAATACCACCTGTGGCATGAAATAACTAGGTAACTTTGGGACAGTCTCTCTCTGCCTGCCTGCCTGCCTCTCTTTCTTCTCTCTCTTCCTGTTCTGTTTCCCTTCCCCCAATACTCCCAGCAAAGAGTCAGTCAGAGGCCTCCTTTTCTGATTTATTTACATATATATAAATGTCCTGGCTACGTCTACCCACGGGCCTGCCAAGTTTCTGGAGATAACAAGGAAATTACAGATAAGGCCAGAATTACTCACGAATATATTCTTCCCTCCGTTGATACAGATTGCCCGCCCAAATTCATTACTTTGTCCAAGACAAAAAACCAGGAAGTCCCGCCTCCTATTTATAGTCTCTGCAGATGTCACTGCATGACAATTATGACTTGGCTTTGTCCCAACTCTTCCGCTGCTGCGCGCGATCAAGTCTCGTAATCTTGCATCACTCCAAAACTGTTCTTGGGCGTTGCCAAATCAGAAGAGGCTCCATGGAATCAGGCTTTGCGGCCCCTCCTCCCTTTGAGTGGGTGCCAGGGAGGAAAGGGCTCAAGAGAAGCAGGGCTGGCCAGGTCTTCTCCCTCACTTTCTGAATCATCCGAGTCCAGGAGTCGGGTCCAGGAACCTGGGTCACAACACTATCCCTCACCGCAGGGCCCTTCCCCAGGGCTGGCGATCGGGATGCGGTCGGGCTGGGTTCTGCTCATGGAAGGCCTGCACCAGGTCAGGGGCATGAGCGTCGGAGGCATCTACCCAGGAGAAATCAGTCCCGTATCCCTTCCACGCGATCAAATATTGGAAAGCGACCCTTCAGCCAGCGGGAGTCTCGTCGCTGTGGACTTCGTATTCCTCCGATCCGTCCTCGGCGACAGTGACGGGTGCTGTTGGGCACGAAGGGGACTCGGTGTGGCCTCAGGAACCAGAAGGACCGGTGAAAACGGGTGGATCCGCATGGATCGTGGCAGGGTCAGTCGGTAGGCTACGGGTTGATGACTGCCTCGACAGGAGCGGGCCGATGAATCGGTGGTCCAACTTCTTTACCGGGCGGTCGGACGGGAGGTGTTTGGTGGAGAGCCACACCGGTCTCCAACTGCCAGCGGGCGTTGCCCGTCGGGAGCGGTCGGCGGACCGTTGTAGTCCTCCTTTGCCCGATTCAGCTGCTGGCGTACCAACTGTTGGACCGCATGCAATTCCGTCAGGAAGGTCTGCGTTCGGGAACAGGAGAGTCGGTGGTGCCAGAGGAAGAGCCGCGGATGGTACCCACATTGGCAAAGAACGGGTCATCTGAGTAGAGGTGTGCTGAGAGTTGTTAAAAGCAAACTCCGCCAGGGACAGGTAGTCGGCCCAGTTGTCCTGTTGCTGGTTGATGAAGCAACGGAGATACTGTTCCAGTATACCGATGACCTTCTCTGTACCCCCGTCGGTCTCCGGATGGTGCGATGACGACAGACACACCTGCACCTCCAACGCGGCCATCAGGCTCTTCCAGAAGCGGGCTGTGAACTGAACTCCAGCGGTCCGAAACCACCCTGTCCGGTAGACCATGGAGGCGGAAGATGTGCTGCAGAAAGAGGCGGGCGTTTTGCGGCTGTGGGCAGTCCGCGGCATGGGATGAAGTGTGCCATCTTGGTGAGCATGTCCACCACCACCAGCACCGTGGTGAACCCAGAGGACGGCGGCAGGTCTGTCAGGAAGTCCATAGAGATCGCCCCAGGGTCTGTCGGGTGTCGGCAAGGGCTGGAGGAGCCGGGAGGGCCCCGTGGCGGTCTTGGCTTGCCGGCACGCAGTCGCAGGATGTCACGTGAGGCATGTATATCATGCCGCACTCGGGCCACCAAAAGGTCCGTGTCACCAGGTGGAGGTCTTGAAGAACCCAAAATGTCCTGCTGCAGGGTTGTCGTGGCACTGGGTCATGACGAGGGCTCGGAGTGGTCCTGTGGGCACATATAATTGCCCCCAAAACTTGAGTAAATCCTCCTCCAAGGTCCAAGGAGACGTGGGGCCCACCTCCGCTCTCCTTTGCTGCGACCAGGCGTCCTGGCGCTGTGCCTCTCGCACCTGGGCCCCAAGTCCACTGGCTCCCGTGCTGCGGCCAAGGCTTCTGCCGGCAGCACTGTCCGTGGAGGAAGGGGGTCCTTGGCGCAGAGGTACTCTGGCTTGCGGGACAGGGCATCCGCCCTCCGGTTGTGACCGCTGGGAATGTAGGTCACGCGGAAGTTGAACCGGGCAAAAAACAATGACCACCGGATCTGCCGCTGGTTCAACTTCCGAGCTGTGGTGAGGTGCTCGAGATTCCGATGGTCCTTTCGGACCTCCACCTGATGTCGGGCCCCCTCCAGATGGTGTCGCCAAGCCTCGAATGCAGCCTTGATAGCCAGCAACTCTTTTTCCCAGATAGTGTAGTTGCTCTCGGAAGGATTGAGTTTCCGGGAGTAGTAAGTGCAGGGAAAAAGTGTGCCACCATTCGTCGGAGCCTGTAGCAGCACCGCTCCCAGAGCCACATTGGACGCGTCCGTTTCCACCACAAAAGGCCGGAGCGGGTCGGGATGCCTCAGAACGGGTTCCATGACGAAGGCTTTCTTGAGGGCTGTGAATGCTTCTTGCTGTGGGGGACCCCACCGGAACACAACCTTCTTCCTGAGGAGCTGGGTAAGTGGAGCCGTCAGTGTGGCGAAGCCCGGGATGAAGGTCCGGTAGTAGTTGGCAAAGCCCAGCAGGCGCTGAACATCCTTTACCCGACGAGGGGCTTCCCAGCTACACAAAGCTTCTACTTTACATGGGTCCATGGCTATGCCCTCGGGCGAGATGATATGCCCGAGGAATTCTATGGAAGTCTGGAAGAAGGCGCATTTCTCCAGCGCATTGAGTTGTTGCTCCATAGCGTTGCAGAACCAGACCGACGTGTCGAAGGTGGCTTTCCCTGGACCAGGAGTAAATCAGGATGTCGTTCAGGTAGATCACCACGAACCGATCCAACATGTCTCGGAACACGTCGTTCATGAAGTGCTGGAAAACGGCGGGAGCATTGGTCAACCCAAATGGCATGACAGTGTATTCGTAGTGTCCGTATCGGGTGCCGAATGCCGTCTTCCATTCGTCTCCTTCTCGCATCCGCACCAGGTTGTAGGCCCCCCGGAGATCGAGCTTGGTGAAGATCGTGGCCTCCCGCAACCTCTCCAGCAGCTCCGGGATGGCGGCGGGGGTAGCGATTCCGCACCGTAATGGCGTTTAGCCGGCGGTAATCACAGCACAGGCGCAAGTCCCTGTCTTCTTCTTCACAAGAGGACCGGGGCCGAGAGGGACTTTGAAGGCCGGATGAACCCTCGGGCCAGGTTTTTGTCCAGGAAGTCCCTGAGGGTGGCCAACTCGGGCTCCGACATGGAATACAGGCGTCCCACAGGCAGTTGTGCGTTGGGCAGAAGGTCCACGGGGCAATCGTGGGGCCGATGCGGGGGTAGTCGGTGCGCCTCCTTCTCGCTGAACACGTCGGCGAAGTCCGTCAGCTCAGGAGGCAAGGTGATGGCAGCGGTGGGGCGTTCTGGCGGCACAGGTGTGGCGGATGTGATCGACGCACTGCAGACTCGGGAAAGAGATGGCGTTCCGACCAGGCCACCTGAGGATCGTGGGTCCGAAGCCAGGCCATCCCAAGGACCAAGGAAAATGAAGGTCCGCCGTGACATAAAACTGGATCGCCTCCTCATGGTCCCCAATAGCCAGGCGCAAAGGCTGGGTGGCAAATTTAATGGGGCGGACACCAGTTCTCGTCCATCAATTGTCTCTACCGCATCGGAGGGTCCACGGAACCACGGGACCGCAAACTGGGTCACAAAGGCCTGGTCCATAAAGTTTGTTGTGGCCCTGAGTCCACCAGCGCATGCGCCTGGAGCCCGTCCGACTGGTTCCCCAACCATATCCGTGTGTCCAGAATCAGATGCCGAGGGGCCCAGAGTCTACTTCCGCAACGTCCAGTGGGGCTTAATGCGTGCCCGACCTAGGGTTTCCCGAGGTCGGGCCTGCTCCGTTCGATTGGTCACGCTGTGATTCGGGGACGGCGTCGTGCCCCGCTTTCTGGGGCAAGAAGCGGCGAAGTGGCGGGCTCCCACAGTACAGGCACAATCCCCTTGGCGCCTCGGTTCCGCTCCTGGGCTGTCAGGCGAGGTCTGGCCGCTCCCAACTCCATGGGCTCTTCCGCAGCGGTTACAAAGCGTGGGCGACCCTGGGTGCTGGTGGTGCAGGAAGTGGGGTGCAGATGTCGACGGAGGGTCCCGGGGTGCGACGGGACGGTCGCCGTTGCAGACGGGCATCGAGGCGGAGACAAAGGGGCACCAAGTATGTCGAGGGTCCGTGGCGCCTCCACCCGGGCCAGCTCGTCTTGCAATTCCTCTGAGAGTCCCTCCTGGAACGCGTCCACCAGCGCTGCATCATTCCAGTCAGAGTCCTGGCACAAAAGACGAAATTCGGCGATGTACTCCTGCAGGGGGTGTTTCCCTTGACGGAGTTCCTTAAGGCGCCTGGTTGCCGTCAGCATTCGAACGGGGTCCTCATACATGGTGCGCAGGTGCTGCCAAAAACGCTGTTGGTCCGCCAGCAGGGGGCTGTCCTGGAGCAAGAGGGGCGTGGCCCATCGAGCAGCCGAGCCGGAAAGAAGGTTAATCACGAAGGCCACCTTAGCCCGGTCGTCTGGGAAATCCTCTGGCCTCATAGCCATGTAGAGCTGGCACTGTCCCAAGAAGGTCGGGAACATCTCAGGCTGCCCAGAAAACTTATCCGGCACGGTTATCGGGCACTTGCGACGAGGAGGAGGAGTGGGAGGATGGGGGGGGGCTGCAGGCACATTCCTGGCAGCAAGTTGGCCTGCCAAGTGAGCCACTTGCTGCTGGAGCTGTTGATTAGCTGCTTGTAGCTGCTCTAACTGCTGCTGTACCTGCTGCTGATCCATCTTTGGTGGAAGATGTTTTAGTCAGGTCTTGGACAAAATGTTCTGTTTCCCTTCCCCCAATACTCCCAGCAAAGAGTCAGTCAGAGGCCTCTTTTCTGATTTATTTACATATATATAAATGTCCTGGCTACGTCTACCCACGGGCCTGCCAAGTTTCTGGAGATAACAAGGAAATTACAGATAAGGCCAGAATTACTCACGAATATATTCTTCCCTCTGTTGATACAGATTGCCCGCCCAAATTCATTACTTTGTCCAAGACAAAAAACCAGGAAGTCCCGCCTCCTATTTATAGTCTCTGCAGATGTCACTGCATGACAATTATGACTTGGCTTTGTCCCAACTCTTCCGCTGCTGCGCACGCCGATCAAGTCTACGTAACCTTGCATCACTCCAAAACTGTTCTTGGGGCGTTGCCAAATCAGACGGAGGCTCCATGGAATCAGGCTTTGCCGGCCCCTCCTCCTCCCTTTGAGTGGGTGCCAGGGAGGGAAAGGGCTCAAGAGAAGCAGGGGTGGCCAGGTCTTCTCCCTCACTTTCTGAATCATCCGAGTCCAGGAGTCCGGGTCCAGGAACCTGGGTCACAACACTTCCTCTGTCTATCTTTCTCTATCTCTCTCTCTCTTTCTGTCTGTCTGTCTGTCTGTCTCTCTCTCTCTTTCTCTCCCTTTCTTTCTCTCCCTCTCTCTCTGTCTCTCCCTGCCCCAGAAGAAGATTTGGCCGTTCATTTCCAGAAAAAAGATTAAGAGCAAGGCATCCTGTAAGATTTTAAGGATAGATGTGAGAATCAGAGCATGAGTATGGAGAAAAAAAGAAATGAACAGAAACAGGCTTGCAACTTCTTCGGGTCTTTTTATCCTATTGGGTTTTTCTTGTTTGCTAGTGTGTTCCCGCAATGCACTTTTTTTTTTTAAAAAAAAATCAAAGTCGGTCGCTGCAGCTTCACTGTGAACAATCTTCCTGACAACAGAGGTATCCACATGAAGCCAGCCTGAAAGAAAGTATTACGTGCTTTATTGCTGTTTGAATCACCACTCCCTTAAAGAGAAATCCAGGGTAGATTCCCTTATCTTTCCTCTCCAGCTACCTACCAAGTAACATTCAGATGGGCAAGATTACTCTATACACAAAGAATGTTGCTTTTCCTTGGATTTCCTTAAACTACAGCAAGCAATTATGGCTGGCTAATCATGTCTCGGTGGCTAAGATGCTGAGCTTGTCCATCAAAAGGTCGGCAGTTCAGCAGTTCGACTCCCTAGTGCCGTGTAACTGGGTGAAACTCATTAATTGTCCCAGCTTCTGCCAACCTAGCAGTTGGAAAGCACGTAAAAAATGCAAGTAGAAAAAATAGGGACCAGCTTTGGTGGGAAGGTAACAGCGTTCCGTGCACCTTTGGCGTTAAGTCATGCCGGCCACAGGACCACGGAGACGTCTTCGGACAGCGCTGGCTCTTTGGTTTTGAAACAGAGATGAGCACCGCCCCCTAGAGTCGGGAACAACTGGCACATATGTGTGAGGGGAACCTTTACCTTTTACCTTTGTTGTTGTTAGTTGCGAAGTCATGTCCGACTCATCGCGACCCCATGGACAACATTCCTCCAGGCCGTCCCTTTCAATTCCTGGCAGATATATGGGGAAGAAATGGAGGTAGGGACAGATTTTATTTTCCTTGGCTCCAAGATCACCGCAGATGGGGGCTGCAGCCAAGAAATGAAAAGAGGCTTGCTCCTGGGGAGGAAAGCTATGGCAAATCTAGACAGCGTACTAAAAAGCAGAGACATCACCCTGCCAACAAAAGTGAATATAGTCAAAGCTATGGTTTTCCCAGTTGCAATGTATGGCTGTGAAGGTTGGACCATAAGAAAGGCTGAGCACCAAAGAATTGAAACCTTTGAACTCTGGTGCGAGTCCCTTGGACTGCAAGGCGAACAAACAAGTCAGTTCTAGGGGAGATCAACCCTGACTGCTCTTTAGAAAGCCAGATCCTAAAGATGAAACTGAAATACTTTGGCCACCTAATGAGAAAGAAGGACTCACTGGAGAAGAGCCTAATGCTGGGAAAGATTGAGGGCAAAAGAAGAATGAGACGGCAGAGAACGAGGTGGCTGGATGGAGTCACTGAAGCAGTAGGCATGAGTTTAAATGGACCTTTTACCTAATCATGGCTAATTTTGCAAACAAATAAAAAGCTAAGTAATGTCAAGCTTGCTAAGAGACTGTCAGACTAACCCCAGCTGGTGAAATAGACTGGGAATTTGAAAAATACCTGGGGAAAAAGGCAATAGCAACCCATTTTCACACTCTTGCCCTGAAAGCAGCAATGAATATGCCAATGAAGTCACTGGGTGTTGAATTAAATTCAAAGCAGCTTTAGAACATAGTAGGGTTGGAAGGACTCATGGGGATCTTCTAGTCCAATCTGCTCCTCAAGCAGGAGATCTTATGCCATTCCAGACAAATGGCTGTCCAATCGCTTCTTAAAAACCTCCAGTGATGGAGCACTCACAACTTCTGATGGCGAGCTGTTCCACTGATTAATTGTTCTCACTATCAGGAAACTTCTTGTAGGTTCTAGGTTGGATCTCTCTTTAATGACCTTCCCTCCATAACCTCTTGTCCTGCCTTCAGACTCTTTGGAGAATAGGTCAACCACCTCTTCACTGTGATAGCCCATCAAGGACGTGAAGACTACCATCTACTATCATATCAACCCTAGTCCTTCTCTTTCATAGACTAGACATACATAGCTCCCTCAATCATTCATCACATGGTTAAACCTCCAGTCCCCTAATCATCTTAGTTGGTCTTCTTTTTCTAGGGTCACAACAACTTGGTATCAGAATTGGATTCAGTATTCCATGTGTGGTCTCTCACCTTAAAGCACCTCTAGCTGAGTGCTCTATTCTCAACAGATGCTAAATGCTATTGTCCCTCATTAAAACTTGGATGGAAGACTACCATCAATCCCGGTACAATTGCCAAGGAAACTGCAAAGAACCACCAGATTTGAAGGAATCTGGAATTGTCCTTGGATTGAATCCAAAGCTATTAGCTCCCCAAGAACTAATTTCCCAATTATGTTGGGATCAGTCCCTTGCACTAACCCCTGAGCGTGCCTCCCACCAAGGGGGCATCTTATCTTGTCTTGCTACACCAGTAGAAACAAAGGCAGTTCTTCCACAGTCACCACCTGCCTTTCTCCTAATCTCTCACTGTTTTTATGGGCATCAAGCAGAGAGGTGGAGAGGGGAAAGAACAGCACATTTTAGCATAACTCACACCTAATGCGTTGCATGGTTCACCCAGCCCGTTCTGGTGCAGGGCCAGTCCCAAGGAGGTATAGCAAAATGAAGCGTGAAACTAATCCCCTTTGCAAAACCATTTTGCAAAAGCAGCAGAGGAAATAATACAATATAGGGTGGACTTTCTGAATGGTCTGCTCTCCAAAGCCTTTCGACTTGGTTCCCTAGATCAGAAAGTAAGAAATGGCAATCACAGACGGAAATTGCAAAATTAGATGCTGAATTACACCTGAAAAGCATTTTTCAAAGACCCAGACAGCACACGTTGAATTGCGAATGAGAGTGAAACCTGATTTTAATGTATATATTGTTTTTGTTAGTTGCAAAGATTTGTCCAACCCATTGCAAACCCATGGACAATGTTCCTCCAGGCCTTCCTGTCATCTACCATCCTCTGGAGTCCATAAAACTCACACCTACTGCTTCGGTGACTCGATTCAGCCACCTCATTCCCTGTCGTCCCATTCTTCTTTTGCCCTCAATCGTTTCCAGTATTAGGCTCTTCTCCAGTGAGTCCTTCCTTTTCATTGGGTGGCAAATACAAGTTTCATCTTCAGGATCTGGCCTTCTAAAGAGCGGTCAGGGTTGATCTCCTCTAGAACTGACTGGTTGGATTGCTTTGCAGTCCAAGGGACTTGTAGGAGTCTTCTCCAGCACCATAATTCGAAGGCCTCAATTCTTTGACACTCAGCCTTCCTTATGGTCCATCTTCCACAGCCATCCATTGCAACTGGGAAAACCATAGCCTTGACTATACGCACTTTTGTTGACAGGGTGATGTCTCTGCTTTTTAGTACGCTGTCTAGATTTGCCATAACTTTCTTCCCCAGGAGCAAGTGTCTTTTAATTTCTTGGCTGTAGTCCCCATCTGTGGTGATCTATCTATCTATCATCTAAAATGTTAATTTTATTTTTTTATCGACTGGCTAACTTCAACATTGATAAAAACTTAATATATAAACTGAATATGTTTTTTTAAAAAAAAAGTTAGAAGTCTTGAGGAAGGTCAAGTTGACCTACCAGTGCCATTTTCCTTCCCATAATATGATGGCTTCATCCAGGATGATTCTGGCTTCACATCTAACTTTCATTCCTGGAACTTCCTAGTGATGTCCGATCCAAGTACAAGCTACACCTGATCAGTTTAACTTCAAAGCCCAGACAATTTGGTTGAGGGCTAGCCATTGTTGAGGTCAGTAAGTGTAGGCATGATGCCATGTGACAACACTTATTGTAGTAGTGGTAGTAGTATCTTAATGTTGCCATTCTATCAGGGGTGAAATCCAGCAGGTTCTGATAGGTTCTGGAGAACCGGTAGCGGAAATTTTGAGTAGTTTGGAGAACCGGCAAATACCACCTCTGGCTGGCCCCAAAGCAGTGTGGGGATGGAGATTTTGTAGTATCCTTCCTCCAGAAGTGGGGAGGGAATGGGGATTTTGCAGTATCCTTCCCCTGGAGTAAGATGGAATTGAAGATTTTGCAGTATCCCTGCCACACCCACCAAGCCAAGCCCACCAAGCCACACCACAACCACCAAGCCATGCCCACAGAACCAGTAGTAAAAAAAAATTGGATTTCACCACTGCATTCTATTATAAGTAATACATCTGGAGCAGCTTTGAATACCATCAGCATTGACAAAACCTCCATCAGTCATCCCAAAGGTGTTTTTTCAAGCGGCAAGTAGACTTTCTGGTTTTTCTTTGAAGGCATTTTGTTTCTCATCCATGACCTGGATGACTGAGAATCTCCATAGACATTTCTCCATCGGTCAATTGCAAAAGGCAGCTTTACCTGGAATGGCTTAAATCTTGTAACAATACCTTTAACTATCAAACCACAACATCTGGCAGTCCCAGATGCTTGGGAAGAACTTGATAAGTGAATAAGAATACCAAATTCAGTTGAAACATCTGATTGATTGTGCGACCAACCATTATAATAATGACACCACTTGAACAGCATTGGCATTGACAATATCAGCCAATTGCAAAAGGCAGTTTACCCAGAATAGCTTATTTTCCTCAATGGTACTTTAACCCTATTGAACAACAAAATCTGCCAATTCTAGTTCTTTGGGTATGTCTCAAAAGGTGGAAAACCCCTCCCACCCAAAAAAAAATCTAGTCTCAACATCTGGCTGATTGTGCACCCAATCATTATTTATTTATTTATTTATTTATTTATTTTTGTCACAACAATATACACAAGCATCACACAAAATGATTATATAGTATATAAACATACATATGAGGAAATATAAGGAAGTATAAGGATATATATATAAGAAAAAAACAATAGGACAGGAACGGTAGGCACGTTTGTGCTCTTATGCACGCCCCTTATAGTCCTCTTAGGAATGGGGTGAAGTCAATAGTAGAGAGTTTTTGGTTAAAGCTTTTGGGATTATGAGAAGAGACCACAGAGTCAGGTAATGTGTTCCAAGCACTGATAACTTTGTTACAGAAGTCATATTTTCTGCAATCTAGATTGAAGCGGTTAACATTAAGTTTAAATCTATTGGTTGCTCTTGTATTATTGCGATTGAAGCTGAAGTAGTCTTTAACAGGAAGGACATTACAATAGATGATTCTATGAGTTAAACTGAGGTCTTGTCGAAGGCGGCGGAGTTCTAAATTTTCTAAACCCAGGATTTCAAGTCTGGTGGGATAAGGTATTTTGTTGTTTTCGGAGGAGTGGAGAACACTTCTTGTAAAATATTTCTGGACACGTTCAATTGTATTGATGTCATCATCATGCACAAAGGGGAAAGGAAGTGAAAATCTTTCTGCATGAATAGCTGTGATTGTGAGGAATAAAATTCGGCAGAAAAGAGCCACACTGAGGAATAGAATTCTAAAATGGTACAGCCTTTGATTTGTCTACTATCCTAATATCAATTGTCTCGAGATTTTTTGCAGCGTCACGTTCCATGCCAATACCCAATGAGCTTGTTTTGAGCCAGCTGAAGTTTTAAAAGCCACTGGGAATTTCTGAAAATCATCATAAAACAGGAAAACGAACCCAACAAACTGCACATGCATCCATGTCATCATATTCATTTGCCATTTTAGTTCAGCTTGCCCTTTATACATTTTATTATTCATTTATGATAGCTATTATGATCCTCTCAAAGTCTCTCTGGCCCTCCGGAGGAATATTTATGGCTATTACAAGGCTCTTACGAGGAGACCCAACAACCGCTATTGCAAGGATCCTGAGAAATCCTACATTAGTGGGGAGATTGGCTGAACGGTAAAATGTCTGAACTTCTTTCAATGTCCCCCCTGATGAAGATTAAAAGACAGACGTCTTTGGGCTCAGCCATCGAGTCCGCCACAGACGACGTTAATACAAGCAAGAACCAGTGAGGCCTAAAAAGGGGCTGAGAGTAAGAATTTGATGGATGCTGAGAGGTTGAATTGGGCAGCACAGAACAGAAGCCTGACTCCACCTTTTGCAAATGTCAGATGCCGTTTAGAATAGGAATCCTGTCTTCTAGGCTTTAAGGAGTCCTTAAAGATTGTAAATGAATTTACTTTAATCTGCTACCAGTTCTGGCTTGCGAACGGATGGAGACCTAACCCTATGTAGATTTTCCCCGAATGTGTTGTGGCCCGCTGGCGGCCAGCAGAGCTAGTCACAGAGTTGAGCAATGAGGAGGTTGGGGAGGAAGATGGCTCAATCCTGGGGGCTGGGGAAAGCTCGGACGAGGGCTCTGCATCGGAGGCAAAGAAGGAGCTAGACAGCAGCAGTGGTGGGTTGCCCCTGGTTCGGACCGGTTCTATGGAAACAGTAGTAAAAGCGGAGGGAGTCTTCACCCACTAACCTTAACGTCATCAAAAGTAATCTGCGCGTGCGGAGAAGAGTGCGGGCACGATGCGAACTGAGCACTGCACACAGAGCACTGCACACCAGAACAACTAGACACAAGAACAGTTTTTTCCCGAAGGCCATCACTCTGCTAAACAAATAATTCCATCAACACTGTCAAACTATTTACTGAATCTGCACTACTATTAATCTTCTCATAGTTCCCATCACCAATCTCTTTCCATTTATGACTGTATGACTATAACCTGTTGCTGGCAATCCTTATGATTTATATTGATATATTGACCATCAATTGTGTTGTAAATGTTGTACCTTGATAAACGTATCTTTTCTTTTATGTACACTGAGAGCCTATGCACCAAGACAAATTCCTTGTGTGTCCAATCACACTGGCCAATAAAAATTCTATTCTATTCTAACTGGTAGTAAAGGTAAGTAGAACCCACCTCTGGACAGCAGTGAGGCAGAGGAACAGCTGGAGCATGTTCTCAGTATGCGCATGCACAGAGCTGCCAGAAGTCAAGAACAACTCAGAAAGCAGGGTCGACTTGGGAGTAAAGTCACACCTTGGAGGTGATTGGCCCTTCCCATAGGAAACCAAAGAGAAGCGAATGGGGAGGGGGCTTTTGCAGGAAACAAATCGTTCGTTTGGTCGTTTCAAGAGTGGGAAGATCTGTCCGTGAATCCCAAAGACTCTGTGCCAAGTTTTGCCTTACACTGCATTTGGGAACTATTGACATGACAGCTTTCCAAGCGAGATAAGGTCTGTGTTGAGAAATATTCCTCTGAAAGACTGTTTGCCAGGCCTTGCTGACTGTGAATGAAAGGAATTCATAGTCGTGTAAATAAAAGAGGTTTTGCAGAGATCAAGACTCTGCTTCGTGCTTTTTAGATAAGCTTAGGTCAGGTTTGAATCCCTAGTGCTGCTGTGTAATGGAGTGAGCTCCTGTTACTTGTCCCAGCTTCTGCCAACCTAGCCGTTTCGAAAGCACATAAAAATGCAAGTAGAAAAAAATAGGGACCACCTTTGGTGGGAAGGTAACAGCGTTCCGTGAGCCTTTGGCATTGAGTCATGCCGACCACATGACCACGGAGACGTCTTCCGACAGCGCTGACTCTTCGGCTTTGAAACGGAGATGAGCACCGCCCCCTAGAGTCGGCAACGACTAGCAGGTATGTGCGAGAGGAACCTTTACCTTTACCTTAGGTCAGAACAGAATGGGATTTTCCCATGTATTTTACTAGAAAACATAGATAAGGTAGGCTGGAAAAGTATGCTCCCTCCTAACCATACCAATAGCCAAGTTTGCAGACCCCTAGTGTAGTCTAATGAAAAGAAGGTCTAGGAGTGATATTATAGCAATGTTCTAATATTTCAGGGGTTGCCACAAAGAAGAGGGAGTCAAGCTATTCTCCAAAGCACCTGACAGCAGGATAAAAAGCAACTGATAGAAACTAATCAAGGGGAGAGGCAACCTAGAACTGAAGAGAAATTTCCTGACCATTAGAACAATTAATCATGAGAACAATTTGCCTCCAGAAGTTGTTGGTACTACATCACTGGTGGTATATTTAGAGATTGGTGACATTTGTCTGAAATATTATAGGATTTCCTGCTTGAGCAGGTGGTTGGACTAGAAGACCTCCAAGGTCCCTTCCAACTCTGTGATTCTGTTATGCTGCTGGTAAGAAGAAAGGGTAGGTAATATATTCCTCGATCTATATACAAATTTACATATATCTTACTTCATTACACGTCAAGTATACAACATAATACCTCCTAAATAGCTATACCCATATCTAATAAACCTATATCTCACTCACTTTTTAATATACCTTGACATATACATTTCCAGACATTCACTACACCTTCTCCTTGGCATTCTTCCTCTTATCTAACCATTCATAAAATTTACTCCAGATTTTATAATACCTTGATTCATTTTTATTTTTGAGTTCTAAGGTGAGTCTGTCCATTTCTGCACTGCTGAAAATTTTACATATCACTTCTTCTTCTGGAGGTGTTTCTTTACTCTTCCATTTTTGAGCAAATGCTATTCTTGCAGCTGTTAGTATATGTAATATTAAATAGGTTACATTTTTATTGTATTTACCGTCCATCATTCCCAATAAGAAAAATGATGGCTTGACTTCTATTTTAACTGTTAAGATCTTTTCTAGCCAGCTCTTTATTTGATGCCAAAAACTTTTTGCTTTTGAGCACTCCCACCACATATGGTAATAGGACCCTGGGACCACCTCACACTTCCAACATATTGAAGAATGTTTTTTGCTAATTATTGCCAATCTTGTCGATGGGAGGTGCCCCCTGTAAAACATTTTATACAGGTTTTCTTTATATGAGGCCGCCAGCGTAACTTTAATATTTTTTCCCACAGACTCTGCCAACAATCCAAATCAATGCTGTACCCAAAGCATTTACTCCAGGATATCATAGTCTCCTTTACTTGTTCTTCGAGCATGTCCATTGACAGGACCTTCTTGAGTTTGCCAAATGAGTAAATAAAGGGCACTAGCTAAATACCCGATGTGGTTGCTGAAATGGGCGCCCTTTTTTTGATGTCAACAAACGCTGTAACGTTGTCAACTTCTGCCAGCTGACAGCTACTACAGTTAAGGCTGGCATTTAAATGCCACAGGAAGTCTCTATGCATGTGCATGTGTGTGTGTTTTCCTTCCCTTGCAGTTACAGCTAATTTGCTTTTATTTCCTGACTTTTCCTAGCCAACAGTAATTAACAGACAGCGGGAACTCTTTTTTCTTCTCCTTGATATTTGCAGCGAAAGGAAAGAGCAACAAAGCACCCAGATCCAACTCTTTGTTAGAGCCACCCATATTCTAGAGGCGGAACCATGTAGATGGAATTAACCTAATTCCCTAATTAACCGAATTAACCGAATTTCCATTTTAGATGATAGAGTGAGCTAGCTAGACAGACAGACATAGAAACACAGAGATGGATAATAGACAGATGATGGGTAGAGATGGGGGTAAAGGGAGAGAGAGAGGAGAGATAGGCAGCAGTTTGATGATGATGAAGATGGTGGTAGTGGTGGTGGGTAGGTAGGTAGAGACAGATTATAGCTAGCGAGAAAGAGAGAAGGAGAGAAAGATAGAGAGACAGAGACAGAGAATAGATGATGGAAAGAGAGAGAGGGAAAGAGAGAGAGAGGGAAAGGCAGCAGATTGAGGATGATGATGATGATGATAATGATATAGATAGGTACCGTGTTTCCTCAAAAATAAGACCCTGTCTTATATTTTTTTGAACCCTGAAATAAGCGCTTGGCCTTATTGCCATGCGCTCAAAAGACCGATTGGGCTTATTATCATTGGATGTCTTATTTTGGGGGAAAACAGGGTCGATAGACAGAGACAGACAGATAATAGATGATGGATAGAGAGAGAGAGATAAAAAGAAAAAGAAGAGAAAGAGATAGGCAGAAGATGGTAGATAGATAGGTAGATAGGTAGATAGCTAGCTAGATTAGATAGCTAGATGGATAGGTAGGTAGGTAGGTAGGTAGGTAGGTAGGTGGGTGGGTGGGTGGGTGGGTGGGTGGATGGATGGATGGATGGATAGATAGATAGATAGATAGATAGATAGATAGATAGATAGATAGATAGATAGATAGATAGATAGATAGATAGATAGATAGATAGATAGATAGATAGTGTTGTGTCTTGCCTGCTCTCACCGCAGCCGGGTCTTCTTATCTGCTTCCGAACGCTGAGGAATGTCCTGGTATGCCTCCCGGCCCCAGCCCTGGCTCCATGCCCAGACAGGCTGCGGAAGAGGGAGCACCTCCCGGCCCCAGCCCTGGCTCCATGCCCAGGCAAACGGAGCAACTAGACCCCTCCCCCTCCTCCACAGCATGTGAGCCTGAGGAAAGTTTACTTCCAACAGCTGCTGATTGGAGTGACCCTCGCATCAGAAGACTGGATAGGCGGAGGCAACAGAAGGAAGGGAGGGGCAGGCCTTAATGAGTGCTGAGTCATGGAGCCACACCCCATGGCCTATATAAAGGATCTGCTTTCTGGCAGTCTCTGAGTCAGGCAAAGTCGAACTTATCTTGCTGAAGTCACTTACTGGTCTCCTGCCTGCTCTGAGGACTTTGCTAGGACTTTGGGCAGAGCTGCAGAGGCAAGCCTGATTCGGATTTCCCTGACCCGGCCGTCAGCGGAGGAGTGGGACACGACATCTTGTGTCTAGTTGTTCTGATGTGCAGTGCTCTATAGCGTCGTTTTGAGGGTAGGAGTTGAAACAGTTATACAGTATACAGTTATACAGTAGTGGCCACAATTATGGAAACCTTTTGGGAAAAGTGTATTTTTGAGGTTTGATGGCTAATAACACTTTTTTTTTTGAGTTTTAAGATAATCCTATTCCACTGCTGGAATGGCCTGGGAATAGCCCAGACCTTCACCCAATTGAAAATCTATGGAGCTGACTAAAGAAACTGGTTAGTTAAAAGCGACCCAGCAATAAAACCCAGTTAGTAGAAGCCATCATTCCATCTTGGTTTCACATGATAACAGCTGCAGAACTAAAAGACTTGGTTCACTCCATGGGAAGACGTTGTAAGGCCATAATTCATGCTAAAGGTTACCCAACTAAGTATTAACTGACATGATGATAATTTTTGTATATCTCGTTTTTTTCTCTGTTGATAATTTTTGTGTATCTCATTTCTTTCTACGTGTTTCACTTTTCTTCTTTATACTGTAACTGCTATTCTAATAGCAAATCCTTCATAAATGTTATTGCATTACATTCTTGATTAAATGATCTTTCCATTGATATATAATTTTATGGTACTACTCCCCTAAAAAAGTGGTGTTATTAGCTAGTTTTAGAAAATTCACTTTTCCCAAAAGGTTTCCACAATTTTGGCCACTATTGTATATTTGTTCAATTTTCTTGGCAATAATGTGAAAATGGATGGTTATTTAAATTATGATTTATTTTTTCCAGAGTTCCTGTCTGTCCCATAGTCCTTAGATTGCCTTCTCATCTTCAACCCAAATATTAACTGGGGCTGATCCTGCAGACCCTCTGAGATCAGGTAAGGCTGACCTGATGACATTCATGAAAAATTTGTTCTGGCTCTCTTGGTTCTCTGCTGAGAATAAGATGAGGAGAATTATTTGAAGCATAGCCAGTTTATAGTTCTGTTTGAATACCACTTTATCATCCCTCAAGGCTGGGTCCCTTTCCATATTTGGTTCAGGATTTAAATTGTACCCTCTGACTATAGGTACAGTATCTGTTGCAGTTTGATATACAGTAGTGGCCAAAATTGTGGAAATATTTTGGGAAAAGTGTATTTTCTAAAACTAGCTAATAACACCACTTTTTTTAGTAGTACCATAAAATTATATATCAATGGAAAGATAATTTAATCAAGAACGTAATGCAATAACTTTTATGAAGGATGTGCTATGAAAATAGCAGTTACAATATAAAGAAGAAAAGTGAAACACATAATATATATAAATTATCACCATGTCAGTTAATACTTAGTTGGGTACCCTTAGCATGAATGACGGCCTTACAACATCTTCCCATGGAGTGAACCAAGTCTTTGAGTTCTGCGGCTATTATAATGTGAAACCAAGATTGAATGATGGCTTCTATTAACTGGGTTTTATTGCTGGGTCGCTTCTGATGAACAAGTTTCTTTAGTCGGCTCCATAGATTTTCAATTAAGATCTGGACTATTCCCAGGCCATTCCAGCAATGGAATAGGATTACCTTAAAACTCCAAAAAAAAAAAAAAAAGTCATGTTATTAGCCATCAAACCTCAAAAATACACTTTTCCCAAAAGGTTTCCACAATAATGGCCACTACTGTACTCTGCATTATTCAGTCTTTCTTTGGTTGACCTATGACATGAAAAGAAATTTCTGCATGGTTTAAAATGCTCAAAGCTTCTCCATTAAACTTTAATGATATATTATCAGGTTTTTTTTTAAAAAACAGTGCATATGTTTCGCAAACGGTGTTTCATTGACTAATACAAATGCAACCGAAGTCATTCCTTTTTACTTGGCTCGATAGCTTGCCTTATGATGTTCTATGAAGCCAGGGTGAAATCCAGCAGGTTCTGACAGGTTCTGGAGAACTGGTAGCGGAAATTTTGAGTAGTTCAGAGAACCGGCAAATGCTATCTCTGGCTGGCCCCAGAGTGGGGTGGGAATGGAGATTTTGCAGTATCCCTCCCCTCCCCTGCCATGCCCACCAAGCCACACCACGCCCACCAAGCCACGCCCACAGAACCAGTAGTAAAAAAATTGGTCCGTGAAAAAGGCAGAGCCTTCATTTGTCTTGCCTCCCTGATCAAAGCTAACCAAGCCACAGCTGAATTCACATCATCTCACCTGATAGTTTTATTTTTGCAATTGGTTGGAAAAATACGTATCCCATATGTAAGGGCTGGGAAGTGGCTCAACAGGCTAATGCAGTCTGTTATTAAACACAGCTGCCTGCAATTACTGCAGGCTCGAGTCCCACCAGGCCCAAGGTTGACTCAGCCTTCCATCCTTTATAAGGTAGGTAAAATGAGGACCCAGATTGTTGGGGGGGCAATAAAGAAGAAGAAGAAGCCTTCTCAATAGATCTCCTATTGGCTTCATTTCCTAGGAAAGTCCAGGGGTTGAAAAAACAAGACTTACTGTATATAACCAGGTAGTATTTCCTTCCTGGGACAGTTGTTATTATAGCTGCATCGAACTGAAGCGGTTTTTAAGTACTTGAGAATCGGGGGAGACATTTCCAAACTCCCATTGCAATTAAAACACATTAAGGAGAGAATCCAATTACAGCCGAATCCTTTTCGATCTGTAATTTGTAAAGCAATTTTTTTAATGCCAAAAAAAATATGAAATGATGTATTTTTAGAGGAGTAGGCTAACGTACTTAACAAATGGGTACCCTTTGAGATATCGATGTTGAACCTCATAATGTAATATACAATTAAAATCATTCTTTGTCAAAGGGTCCTAAATGCCAGCCCAAAGGTATAGCCACATTTCTGGAGTTTATCCCTGGTTAAGACTCAACTATGGTCAATAGCTCCAGCCCAGCAAATGCTTGGAACATAGGTCTACAATTTTTTTCCCCCTAATTGATTTCTTCCTCTCTTCCCTAAGGAAAAGCATCCATTCCAGAGATAGTATTCAGCTGGTTCAGACCAATTCACCCGAACCGGTAGCGGAAATCGCAGGTCAGCCCACCCTCTCCCACCCCAGCTCTATCTATGCCATCCTATTTAGGCATGTTTCTGAGGCCGGGCCCAAAGCGGGCACGCTCACATTTGCGAACTGGTAGGAAAAGTATGGATGTGGTGGCTCAGTGGCTAAGATGCTGAGCTTGTTGATCAAAAGGTCAGCAGTTCAGCGGTTCAAATCCCTAGTGCCATGTAATGGAGTGAGCTCCCGTTACTTGTCCCAGCTTCTGCCAACCTAGCAGTTCGAAAGCACATAAAAAATGCAAGTAGAAAAATAGGGACCAGCTTTGGTGGGAAAGTAACAGCATTCTGTGCGCCTTTGGCATTTAGTCATGCCAGCCACATGACCACGGAGACATCTTCGGACAGCGCTGGCTCTTTGGCTTTGAAACGGAGATGAGCACTGCCCCCTAGAGTCAGGAACAACTAGCACATATGTGCAAGGGGAATGTTTACCTTTACCTTTAGGGAAAGTAAGTGAATACCACCCCTGATCCATCCTTATTTATTTGTGGATCAACTATTTTATTTTGACATAAGGTGTTCTATCACTCTAACCCCAACATATGTAAGGCTAAAACATTGCAAGATGATTTCTTTAAAGTTGAATCTCGATTAAACGCCGAAACACACTTACTTTTGGAAGATGTCAATAGGAAAAGTGGGGGGGGAAAGTAGAAGAGCTTTTGACTAATTGCTCAGCAAGAAAGCAATTGTCTCTGGTTGTCAGCTCTCTTGTAACATTGGTGTCCTTATATAAGTGCATTCGGCTGATTAATAAACACTCGGGGGTGTATGTTTTCTCATTTTATTAAAAAAAACAACCCGTTTGATTAAAATGTGTACACAAATACGCGGTTTTAATTAAAACAAATTGGAGGCTTTTCTAAGCATCTCTGAAGAATCTAGAAGCAAGCTTAGCGGCTCCGGGTAAGAGGGGAAGGGACTTGGCATCGTAGATTGAGCTTTATTGCAATCCAGCTGGTGACTTATAGCGACTATGCCCAAGTGGGTTATGTGTTAATGACACAACCAGTTGTTGAGGGAAAAGAAAAAAAATAAGAGTTAGAGACTGGCAGTGGATATGATGTTATATACCAAGTCATCTTGAATCATGAGATGGATGGTAAATAAATGCAGTGTGAAGGAGGAGGAGGAGGAGGAGGAGGAGGAGGAGGAGGAGGAGGAGGAGGAGGAGGAGACTGGTGCAACTTTGGTTGTGAGTCAGGCACAAAACTGATTAACACCTGTTGATTTTATTCTTCTAAAGTTTTCCACTGAAGGGCCGCGGTGTGGCTCAGGCTGTAAGAAGCCTGTTATTAAACACAGCTGCCTGCAATTACTGCAGGCTTGAGTCCCACCAGGCCCAAGGTTGATTCAGCCTTCCATCCTTTATAAGGTAGGTAAAATGAGGACCCAGATTGTTGTGGGGGCAATAAAAGTTGACTTTGTATATAAATATACAAATAGGATGAGACTATTGCCTTATATAATGTAAGCCGTCCTGAGTCTTCGGAGAAGGGCGGGATATAAATGTAAATAAAATTTTAAAAAATGCTTTATGGTCCTCCCTTGTCTAATAACTGTGCAATTTTTTTCCCAGGTAGATATTTTCCCCCCAAAAGAAGGACCTTCATATAGAATAGAATAGAGTAACAGAGTTGGAAGGGACCTTGAAAGTCTTCTAGCCCAACCCCCTGCCTAGGCAGGAAACCCACTTCAGACAAATGGTTATCCAATCTCTTCTTAAAAACGTCCAGTGTTGGAGCATCCGCAACTTCTGGAGGCAAGTTGTTCCACTGATGAATTGTTCTCATCAATCTCAGGAAATTTCTCCTTAGTTCTAAGTTCCTTCTCTCCTTGATTAGTTTCCACCCATTGCTTCTTGTCCTGCCTTCAGGTGCTTTGGAGCAAGGGTTTCCAACCTTGGTCCCTTTAAGACTTGTTGGCTTTGCTGGCTAAGGGACTCTGGGAGTTGAAGTCCACAAGTCTTAAATGGACCAAGGTTGGAGACCCCTGCTTTGGAGAATATCTCTTGATGCTCTTGACTAAATAAGGTGGGACTCCATGCAGCATGTTGTGTCCCACTGCCCCTCCGACGGCCGGGTCTGGGAAGTCTGTATCAAGCGTGGCCATGAAGCCTCTGCAGCTTTGCCAATTTCCTTTCAGAGTTCTCAGGGAAGGCAGGAATCCAAGCTGTGACTTCAGCAACCCAGATGAGACTTTGCTTGACTCAAATTGCTTGACTCAAGCTGATCTTTTATATAGGCCATGGGGTGTGGCTCCATGATTCAGCACTTATCCAGGCCTGCCCCTCCCTTCCTTTTGCTGACGTCGCCTCTCCATTCTCCAGAAGTGGGGATCCATCCACTGTGACTTTCCATCCTCCTGATCTGCTGCCGGCAATTCTAGCACGTGGCTGGCTTCGTGCTCATACGCTGTAGAAGGGAGGTTTGTTTGCTCATTCCTGACATTCTGTCCGGGCATGGTGCCAGGGCTGGGGGCTGGAGGCATGCCAGGCCGTTCCTCTTCATTATCAGACTCTGACTCAGATAGCAGGAGATGGGAGGTGCCTGGCTGCGGAGAGGAGGGCGGGCGAGGCACAACACAGCAGTTCTGCAATGTGCTCCCAAATCTAGCTTGGGATGAGCCACTGGCCAGCCTTTATCGTCTTTTCAAGATGTCCAATGGATGGGGATCAAATCTGCAAGATGGCAAGCATGTCATCTTGAGCAAAGCCGTATGTCTTTTGTCCAAGCACATACATTTGTCCTTGCACATATTTTACTTCTTTCTTGCCATGTTTGTTTCCATCAAGTCTAGTAGAACCTCTGCTCAGGAGGCAACCCTGTGTTTGAGACCCAAGTGCTACTGTGAGCTGGGATGAGCTTCTGTCCTTCACTCCAGCTCCTGCCGGGGACATGGAAGGAGCCCCCAACTGTGTTTCCCCAATGGAAAACAGTGCAATCATGCAATCTTTTCAGTCCAGAAGCACCTTGGTGCTTTGGACATGAGTGCGAAGCAATTTAAATCTTATTTTTTTTTAAAAAAAATTCTTATTTCTTATTAAAATGCATTTTGGCAAATACTTCTCCTGTGCCATTTTCTCTTAATAGGGAATGGGGGCAGTGGTGAAATCTAAGTTTCTTTGCTACCGGTTCTGTGGGCGTGGCTTGGTAGGCATGGCTTGGTGGAGTCACGTGACTGGGTAGGCGTGGCTATGTAACCATGTGACTGGAGGAATCAAAAGACAGAAACTCACTAACAATGTCCCTTCCAGCCCTGGATTATCTAGTGCCAGGTTTGTAGTCCTTCCTTCCTCTCTTTTTTCCTCCCTCCTCCTTCCTTTTGCTGACGTCGCCTCTCCATTCTCCAGAAGTGGGGATCCATCCACTGTGACTTTCCATCCTCCTGATCTGCTGCCGGCAATTCTAGCACGTGGCTGGCTTCGTGCTCATACGCTGTAGAAGGGAGGTTTGTTTGCTCATTCCTGACATTCTGTCCGGGCATGGTGCCAGGGCTGGGGGCTGGAGGCATGCCAGGCCGTTCCTCTTCATTATCAGACTCTGACTCAGATAGCAGGAGATGGGAGGTGCCTGGCTGCGGAGAGGAGGGCGGGCGAGGCACAACACAGCAGTTCTGCAATGTGCTCCCAAATCTAGCTTGGGATGAGCCACTGGCCAGCCTTTATCGTCTTTTCAAGATGTCCAATGGATGGGGATCAAATCTGCAAGATGGCAAGCATGTCATCTTGAGCAAAGCCGTATGTCTTTTGTCCAAGCACATACATTTGTCCTTGCACATATTTTACTTCTTTCTTGCCATGTTTGTTTCCATCAAGTCTAGTAGAACCTCTGCTCAGGAGGCAACCCTGTGTTTGAGACCCAAGTGCTACTGTGAGCTGGGATGAGCTTCTGTCCTTCACTCCAGCTCCTGCCGGGGACATGGAAGGAGCCCCCAACTGTGTTTCCCCAATGGAAAACAGTGCAATCATGCAATCTTTTCAGTCCAGAAGCACCTTGGTGCTTTGGACATGAGTGCGAAGCAATTTAAATCTTATTTTTTTTTAAAAAAAATTCTTATTTCTTATTAAAATGCATTTTGGCAAATACTTCTCCTGTGCCATTTTCTCTTAATAGGGAATGGGGGCAGTGGTGAAATCTAAGTTTCTTTGCTACCGGTTCTGTGGGCGTGGCTTGGTAGGCATGGCTTGGTGGAGTCACGTGACTGGGTAGGCGTGGCTATGTAACCATGTGACTGGAGGAATCAAAAGACAGAAACTCACTAACAATGTCCCTTCCAGCCCTGGATTATCTAGTGCCAGGTTTGTAGTCCTTCCTTCCTCTCTTTTTTCCTCCCTCCCTCCTTCCCTCTTCCTTCCTTCCTTCCTTCCTTCCTTCCTTCCTTCCTTCCTTCCTTCCTTCCTTCCTTCCTTCCTTCCTTCCTTCCCCCCCCCCTCTCTCTCTACCTCACCACCCCCATTTTTTGCCTAGCAGGCTTCAGCTTTTTTACCTTTTAAAAATGCTTTTAAAAGTAAAAAAAAAAGAGCCTCTGATGATCAGGCACCTCAGCTGGGATCGTCGAAGCCTTGTTTTAACCCTTTAAAAGCATTTTTTAAAATAACCTCTTCAGCCGAAGAGGTTGTATAAAAAATGCTTTTAAATGTAAAAGAAAAAGGCTCTGACGATCACGTGGCTCAACTGGGCATGGGGGGGCAGGGATTTTTGCTACCAGTTCTCCGAACCACCCGCTACCATCGCTACCGGATCGGCTGAACCGGTCCGAACCGGGAGCATCTCACCCCTGAATGGGGGGAAATATCCTTCCCGTCTCTGACAAAACATTTTTGGAAATGCTGTAGAAGGTATGTCAGGTTTTCATTTCTTTACTACTCTATAATGTGGAAGCCAGAGCTAATTATTCCTTGATATTAGAATAAACTTTACTGGAAGAATAAGTTTATACCATGTATGCCTCCTTTTCCCTCTTCTTTATTGAAAGAAAAAAACCTTTCTAGGAACGGAAAACTTCTATCTTAAACTCAAAGGAAAGTTGGCTTGGATCCTCTTGATGCTCATCGCGCTTTCTCTGCAGCTTTCTCTTCGCCCAAACAGATGGAAGCTGATTTTGCATGATTTGAATTTCATAAATTGGAATTGCCAGGAGCTGCTTTACAAGGGTTACATAAATTTTGCTGGATCCAATTATTGAATTCCAGGGACAATTAGGGTTCCTGTAAGGTTGAAGAGGACAAATAGATTGGAGACCAAACTGGCACAGAACCATCTGGATAGACTTGAAAGAAAGAAAGAAAGAGAAAAAAAAAGGACAACTATGATTTCAAGCTGAAAGTTTTTTGTTTTGTTTTTTATTCTTGCTTGGCTGGCTGGCTGACTTACTTATAACTTACTTATTTTATGAGCCATTATGGTGTAGTGGTAAAAATGCAGCATTGCAAGCTAACTCTGCCTACACCCAGGAGTTCAATCCTGACTGGCTCAAAGTTGACTTAGCCTTCTGTCCTTCCCAGGTTAATAAAATGAGGACCCAGATTGCTGGGGGCAATAGGCTGACTCTGTAAACCGCTTAGAGCAGGGGTCTCCAACCTTGGTCCCTTTAAGACTTGTGGACTTGAACTCCCAGAGTTCCTCAGCCAGTTTTGCTGGCTGAGGGACTCTGGGAGTTGAAGTCCACAAGTCTTAAAGGGACCAAGGTTGGAGACCCCTGGCTTAGAGAGGACTGTAAAGCACTATGAAGCAGTATATAAGTCTGAGCATTATTGCTACTATTATTACTCTTTCCTACAAGTAAAACATTGTTTTATAAAAAGACTTTGCCTTTTTATAAAAATGAATGAGAGAATGAGTAAATAGTGAGCACTGTTCTGTCCTCACTACACTTTAGTCTGTGTGCAGCTAAACCCATCCATCCTCCAATAAAACAGACGGTGTGCATAGATCTGAATGCTTTGTTGAAAGAACAGGATATGATGAAACTGGGGAGAATAAGGATACATACAATGAGAACCAAATACAAGATAGGCAGTATTGAGTTACTGCTGAACATAACAATGAATAAATACAAGCAATCTAAATCTCACCAGCGATGCTATGGGTGGGGGGGATGTGGGTTTGTCCTTGGATGAGCATGTGCCACAGATTAAGATGGATTCTTCTTTGTGCTTTGCCTTCTCCAAATGCTAAAGGAAATGGAGTCTAGCTTCCCAGTGTGCACTTGGTTTGAGAGTGCTGATGGGTAATGGGGTGGGGTCAGCTTCAAACAATATACTTGGTATTTTGTCTCTCCAACCACTAGCTAGGGCTAGTGGGCAACTACAGTATCTAAATATTGTATGTTGGGGCATATTTGTCCCTCCGGCCACTAGATGGGGCTAGAGAACAACAACAGTATATAAAGTTACCATATTTTTTGGAGTATAAGACGTACTGGAGTATAAGACGCACCTTAGTTTTGGGGAGGTTTCCTTGGGTGTGAGCTCTGTGCCTTGCTTTTTTTTTTTTGCTTTTTTTTCTGCCTCTGAAACTTTGTTTCAGAAAAAACTTTTTTCTGCCTCTGAAAGCCTCCGAAACAGAGCTTCAGAAAAAAAGCCTCTGAAGCTCTGTTTGGGGGCTTCTTTTCTGAAGCTCTGTTTTGGGCTTTTTTTCTGAAGCTGTTTTGGGCTTTTTTTCTAAGCTCTGTTTGGGGCTTTTTTTGAAACACCATTTGGGGCTTTTTTTCCTGAAGCTCTGTTTCCTCCGTTTGAGAAGCTGGGTGGGGCTACATTCAGAGTATAAGACGCACCCAGATTTTCACCCTCTTTTTTGGGGGAAAAAGGTGTGTCTTCTACTCTGAAAAATACGGTATATGCTGGGGCATGACAAGCACAAATGAGAAAATCTTCTTACTAACATTGTACACCTTACTGTTGCTCCCAGGGAACATCTCTTTTTGTTAAGCACATGCTCCAAGCATCTGTTTTATGCTACCATTTGATTATCTGAAGCAATAGCTCTGACATTCACGTTGTTCAATCCCTTCTGAGAGATAATCAGAGGAGGAGGAGGAGAAAGAGGAGGAGGAGGAGGAGGGAGAGGAGGAGGGAGAGGGAGGAGGAGGAGAAGGAGGAAGGATGAAGAAGAGGAGGAGGGAGAGGGAGGAGGAGGAAGAGGAGGAGGAGGAGGGGGAGGAGGAGGGAGAGAGGAGGGAGAGGGAGGAGGAGGAGAAGGATGAAGGATGAAGAAGAGGAGGAGGGAGAGGGATGAGGAGGAAGAGGAGGAGGGGGAGGGGGAGGAGGAGGAGGAGGAGGAGGAGGAGGAGGAGGAAGAAAGTGCTTGTACACCTAAAATTAATTTGGCCAAGCAACAGATTGAGATAATTTCCCCAGTTGTTCCATTGGAGCTACTTCAGGAAATCTAGGTTAAATACACTTCTCAACTCTTCGGTGACCTTGGATAATTTATTCAATTTACCTTGGGGCTACAAATCCATTAGTGTAGGTGTATGAGCATTTGGCTGAAGTTTTCAGCCCTAGTCATCAAGCCAGTTTTATCCACATGTAAGAAAAACTGTATTTTATATGCACTACGGACTTAAATGAGTGTACAGGAACTGGATTGTTTTCGGTGGGAAACGGGCACAATTTCAATAGACGATCATCTCTATTGCAGATATTAGTCTGTAATCAGAGAAGTGCAGCTTGGTATTTTCCTACAGAGGTGTCACATCTAATAAAACAGTTCACGTTATTGCATGGCCTACTATGCAGAAGCAACGCAAAGTACATAAAAGCATTTCAAACAGCGACGTGGTATCCGATCCTGTGTGCTGCCACGGAAGATGCTAACTGTAATAAAAATTGCATGTCCTGGGTATGGTTTATTTCAGAAAAAGGTTCCGAGTCCTATTTTATTTATTTCCCTGATGTTAGATGCATAACAACACATTTAAAGAGCGTAAAAAAGATAGTTAAGAGATATTTGGGTCAACTTTCCACGTCCATTCAGTGCAAAGGCTGAATGGTTCTGGGATCAAGTTACTTTGTGAACATGAAATGTAAAATAAGGGCTGGCACAGCTAGTCCTCCTTTTTCAACCACAACTGAGCCCAAGTTTCCATGACTAAGCAAGGCAGTTGTTAACTGAGTTTTGCTCCATTTTACAAGCTTTCTTGCCACAGTTGTTAAGTGAATCACTGCAGTTGTTAAGTTAGTAGCACGATTGTTAAGTAACTCTGACTTGCCCCGTTGACTTTGCTTGTCAGGAGGTCACAAAAGGGGGATCATATGACTCCGAGATCCAGCAACGGTCATAAATGTGAGCCAGTTGCCAGAATTTTGATCAAGTGACCGGGGGTAGAATTTGCTTACCTTCCCTACCGGTTTGCAAAGGTGAGCACACCTGTGTCCACGTATGTGCCCGTCCTTCCGTGCATGCGTGCATGCGTGCATGCGTTTTGCTGCCGTTTGCACCTTCCGTGCATGCGCCTGGCCTCGCTAACATGACTAAATGGGATAACATAGACCCGGGGCGGACAATTTCCGCTACCGGTTCGGGTGGACTAGTACGAACTGGCTGAATGCCACCTCTGCAAGTGACCATGAGGATGAAGCAATGGACATGTGAAAAACAGCCATAATTCAGGGGGTTTTTTCAAGCCTGTCGTAACTTCGAACCATCACTAAACAAATATTTATAATTCTACTATTATAATTATATTGTAATAATTATAATTCGAGGATTCTTCCTCCTCCTCCTCCTCCTCCTTCTTCTTTTTCTCCTCCCCCTCCTCCTCCTCCTCCTCCTCCTCCTCCTCCTCCCTCCCTCCCTCCTCCTCCTCCTCCTCCTCCTCCTCCTCCTCCTCCTCCTCCTCCTCCTCCTCCTCCTCCTTCTTCTTCTTCTTCTTCTTCTTCTTCTTCTTCTTCTTCTTCTGGTGTCAAGGGAGATCCAAAGTTCTGGTTCTTACTTTTCTGGTGACCTCATAAATGAAGGTTAATCACCATGGAAAGGAGATGTTTGATGAAGTGACCAGAAGAGATGGGATTTCAGGAATGGGATCGTAAGAGAAGGAATTGGCACCGAACCAATCCCAAACTACATACAAAAACAGCAAATAAAGTGCTTTGTTCATCTAGAGAGGACATCTTGGGATTCTGCATCATACAAGTTGTATACAAAAAGAGGAAAAGTTCAAAGAATATGAGGCAGACCCGGAAAAGACGGAGAGACAGCATCAAATACATATGACAGCACCAGTTAGCAATGGTTAAGTGGAGGATTACCTATATACCAAATGTTAGCTTCTCATACTACGAACAAAATTTCGAATTACAAATGCAGTCAGATAGACTGCCAGAAAAAAGCACTGTAGTGTCTTTAGTTTGATTGACTTCTTTCTATGACTTTGAGACGATTTCAATTGAATCAATAAATCAGTGCAAATTGAGATGGACGTTGGTGTAATCTGTTAGAAGTAGGGAGGGAAAAGTTTCCTCCCCCACCCCAGTTAGCATTTGTTCTGTCCCCCCTCACCTCCGTCTGAGCGATGGCTTAATTAGCTGGCACTATCAGCTCTGGCAGCAAACGAGCGAGCGTCTGCCAAGTGTCTCTGTTATCTCCCTCGATGCCGATGAGTCACCCAGGAACAAACTTCAGCTCTTAGTTAAGCAGTTGATTTGCCTACTATGAAGAGGCACAGCAGCTCTTGCTGCCTTTATATCCTGTGGGGTGTGGCTCCATGACTCAGCACTTCCTAGGCCTGCCCCACCCCTTCTTCTGTTGTTTCCGCCTCTTCTGCCTACGAAACCTAGGGTCCAGCCAGGCCTGATTGCCATCAGCAGGGTCTGGAGGCGTGGCCTGGGGGGGGAAAGAGTCAGGGGACGGAGGCCTCGTTATCTCTTTCACCTGGCCTGCCTCTGGCTCCTGGAGCTGAGCCAGGGAAGCTGGTGCTCCCGAGGTAAGTCCTGACGGCCCTTCCCCCTCACTTTCCAAGTCACTTTCTGGCAGGAGGCCCGGCTTGGGGGGCGCAAACACAACAACATTAGAGCACTAACTGGATATTCTGGTCCTACTATGAAGCAACGTAATCCAAAGCAACCCCAGAGCATTTACATTTTTTAGGACAGGGGTGTCAAACTCAATTTCGTTGAGGGCCTCAATCAGGGTTGTGTTTGACCTGCGGGGGGGGACAGGGTGTGTGTGGCCAGGGTGGGTTTGGCCAGCTCAATGACACTTGTGTCAGGGGCACCCATGGTGGCCCTAGTGCTCTGCCAGCGAAAACGGGGTCCCAAGCTCTGCTTTTGCATACAACAGATTCAAATTGTTTTACTACCTGTTCTGTGGGAATGGCTTGGTGGGGGTCATGTGACTGAGTGGGCATGGAGAACTTGACGTTATTCACGGCAAGGTGGGGCAAGCGGGGTGGGTGAGCAGTGACCAGGCAACCGAGCGGGCAGGGGCGGGACAAGCCAGAGGTGGTATTTGTTGGTTCGGTGAACCAATTAAATATTCTGGTACCGGTTCACCCGAACTGGTCTGAACCTGCTGAATACCACCTCTGGATGGCCTCTTGCAACCCTCTGTCAGCAAAAACGGAGCTCTGGAGGGCTGCTTTTGCTGGCGGAGTCACCACAGGCCAATCTTTCATTTTTTCCAGGGCAGTCCCGTGGGCTGGATTTGACACCCCTGTTCTGGGACAGAGAAAGAAAGAAAAAATGATGCAAGGAAACTGTTTAAAAAATGAAAGAGAAGAGCATCATTACAGATATAGACAGAGAAGAATTTTTTTTTATCTAAAAGATGAGATGGCCATTTCATCTATCGTCAGAAAAACCCTGAAGCTGATGGATGCTGATGAACCAAGACTAGTATAATACGACCAATCTATTCGGGGCTGATTACAATCAGCACAGCTGCAATTTTGCACCGGGCGATCATTCACACACTTAAAGAAGCAAGTTGCGAACGTAATTGTGGAGGAAGAGAAGACACGTCTGTATGACTTTTAATCTCAGCCGAGCGAGGGGGAAGGTGGGGGAAGGCAATATTTTGGTTATGCTTCAGATACAACGTGGAAAGCTTTGACTTCCAAGATGAACAACGTTCTATGTTCTTCTACCGTTCTTCCGCTGAATCCAATCCGAGGTAAAAAAAACAGACAGAGGCTCTTCCTTCCCGTAACAAATTGAATTCAACATATCATTCAAGAGCATAATTAACATACAACTGCGGGCATATGAAGCCTCGTAGCCATAAAACAGGGAAGCCCCACTGTACGCAGATAAGAAAAATTGGGACTGCCCTTGGAACAAGAGGGTGAGATATGGAAAACAGTCAATTAGTCTGAGAAATGTTCCATGCCAGAAAGCAATTATCCTCTTTCAAAAGTAACAGAAGTGTACATTATTTATCGGGATGCAAACTCCACTCTGATTGAATTACCAATAAGCATTAATATATAGTAATATGTAATAACAGCACTTCAGATCGTTCTAAAGGGCTCAGTTGACTGGTTTGATTTTATTACTCCCCATCAGTGGATGGCATTTTTCCCAGTGGTCTGTAGCTTGGCTGGACTTATATCTATTGAACTTCATAGATTCGTAGAATAACAGAATTGGAAGGGACCTTGGAAGTTATTTAATCCAACCCCCTGCTCAAGAAGGAGACCCCATACTATTTCAGACAAATGGCTGTCCCGTCTCTTCTTGAAAGCCTCCATTGATGGAACACCCACAAGTTTTGAAGGCAACTTCTGATCCACGGGTGGCTTGTTCTCACCTTTAGGAAATATCTGGTTAGTTCTAGGTTGCTTCTCTGCTTTACCGCCCACTCTAATCAGTTTAGAGAGTCAGCATATTGCCCCCATCAATCTGGGCCCTCATTTTACTGACCTCAGAAGGATGGGAGGCTGAGTCAACCTTGACCTGGTGTGTCTATCTTTTTATCTGTTTATCTCTCTCTCTCTCTCTCTCTCTCTCTCTCTCTCTCTCTCTCTTATCTATCTATCTATCATCTATCTATCTATCTATCTATCTATCTATCTATCTATCTATCTATCTATCTATCTATCCCCCCTCTCTCCCATCTATCCATTAACCATCTATCATCTATCTATCTATCTATCTATCTATCTATCTATCTATCTATCTATCTATCTATCTATCTATCTATCTATCTATCTATCTATCTATCTATCTATCTATCTATCTATCTATCTATCTATCTATCTATTTATCTATCTATATCATATTTTGCAGTGTAGTTCAGCAAAATTAGTACAAACAACATGTTCCACCTTCCTTAGGTGAGATAGAGAGAAAAGAGGGAACAAATGCAATGCATTTTTTCACATGTTGCTGTAGGGAAGAAATTCTTTCGAAAAGGTGCATGTTTTCTATCCTATCCAGTTTTTCTTTCAACACAGAAAAACAATCAGCAAAAATCTTGTATCCGGTTGACAATTGGCAATGGGAACAGCAGGGAGTTTTACAAGCACACATATCCATCACACTTTTCCCTTCCTGGGTTAAGCAACATTGTCCGAAGTGCAGGGGAAGAATGAGAAATAGTAAGCAAAGAAATTAAATGTGAGAGATGAGAACTAAACTTCTCTGTACTTTTGCAACATTGCAAACTATCTTTGTGTCTAACACCTCCATGTACTGTTTAATATATCGCCTTTTATTCTGCAATCTTTACGTCTATGTTTTTATGTCCTCATCAACTCCATCCAACCATGACTTGCCTAGTCTTTCCCCTACCTCTCAGCTCATTAATTCTGCCTTCATATATCTGTTTTGCAATTTGGTTTTCATTTTTTTTAATATGCCATCACTTTACCAATACTTTTTTTTTATATATCGATCACTTCCTTTTTTTGTATTCAAGCCACATTCATTCATCACCATGAAATCTTAACCCCATCTCATCTAATTTTACAACATACCCTTCTTCAGTAGCATTTTCAACTGTGTTCATTTTGCCTTGAGATGTAAAGATGCAGCTTCTGTGTAACCAAATAGGCAGAACCAATTTCACTTTAAAAGAAAAAGAAGTTCCTTGCAGAACCTCAAGACTTTCACACTAATGATAGAAGAGAATATTTGTAGCTCAAGACTGAAAAAAGAATGGAATGGAATGGAATGGAATGGAATGGAATAGAATAGAATAGAATAGAATAGAATAGAATAGAATAGAATAGAATAGAATTCTCCCAAAATAAGACAGGGTTTTGTATTAATTTTTTGCTTCAAAAGGAACAAAATTAGGGCTTATTTTCTGATTAGGTCTTATTTTGGACAAAATATGGTACTAAATGCACCCATCTGGCTGACAATCTTAACTGGGGCTTATTTTGGCGGTAGGGTTTATATTATGAGCTTCCTGAAAAATCATGCTAGGACTTATTTTCCGATTGGGTCTTATTTTCGGGAAAACAGGATAGAGTGGAGTAGCATAGTGTAGAGTGGAGTGGAGTGGAGCGGAATGGAACGGAACGGAACAAAACAGAACAGAACAGAACAGAACAGAACAGAACAGAATAAAATAATAACTTTATTGTCACTTTGAAAGTACACTAATCGGCATACATTAAAGGGAAATTTCATTATATACAGCCCTCAAAGGGTCACCACCTCCAATAAACACTACATAATATAACAGAATAAATACAAAAAATAAATACAGATAAATATAGAGCTTAGTTCAAATATATACTTGTACATGGCGAGTTTACCAGACAAATGGCCTAGGGAACAAAGCTGTTGCAGAATCCGGTAGTCCTGCTAGAAATACTTCAAAACCACTCCTAGAAGGGAGCGACAGAAACAGACCGTAAAGTGTGTGTGTGGGGTCTCTAACAATGCTTCGAGCTCTAAGTGCATAGTGCTTATAAGCAGTTTCCTGAATAATGAGAAAGGGAGCTTCCTATTATATTCCCAGCTGTCCTTACCACTTTTTGTATGAACTTTCCACTCTCTGAATGGAAATTTGGGGTCCTTGGTATTCTCTGTGCTCAGTCTTTTGTTTGTTTAAAACAGTCTAATAAAGAAACTACCAAGATCACTCCCACAAACACTGACAGGGCAAGCCGCTATATATAAAAATAAGAACAAATCCTTCTCCTTTCTGGCATTGATGATGTTTCCTAGTACGGTAAAGAAACGTCTGCAAAAAACCGCCAAGGAGCCTACCTTCCCATTAACTTTCACATATCTTAAAATCTTTTTTTCTCAAAATATTTAGCAAATATTCTACTAAGATACATGTACCTTTCCTTAAAAGGCACATGCATTTGTATTGTAGCTTGTGTATTTGTAGCTTGCAACCATCCACTCTATTTCTCCCATAAAACATTCAGACCCACCCTTTTTTATATATTGTGCATTCCACTTTTTACAGAGGCACAATTGAGAGTGTTTTAATAAACTGCGTGACTCTGGTTTGGTGGCTGCAGTGCCTCAGATAGAAAGTCCATACAGAGAGTGGTAAGGACAGTAGAGAAGATTATAGGACGCTCGCTTCCCGTTATTCAGGATCCTGCTATGTGCAGGATCCTAAGTGCTATGTGCCTAGTATTCAGAGCATTGTTAGAGACTCCACACACAACCACTTTTTGATTGTTTCTGTTGTTCCACTCTGGGAGGAGGTTTTGAGGTATTTCTAGCAGGACTACCAGATTCTGTAACAGCTTTGTTCTCTAGGCCATCTGACTGGTAAACTCTCAAGATTCGTTTTTCTCACCATGGACATGTACACATCTGAACTAGACTGTGTTGTTTCTCTGTGTCATATAATATATGTGGGTATAATTATTTGTTTGTTTGTTAATTTATTTTTATTTCTGTTTTGTTTATGCATGGGATGCGGTGGCTTAGTGGCCAAGACGCTGAGCTTGTTGATCGAAAGGTCGGCAGTTCAGCAGTTCGAATCGCTAGTGCCGTGTAATGGGATGAGATCCCGTTACTTGTCCCAGCTTCTGCCAACCTAACAGTTCAAAAGCAGGTAAAAAAGGCAAGTAGAAAAATAGGGACCACCTTTGGTGGGAAGGTAACAGTGTTCCGTGCGCCTTCAGCATTTAGTCATGCCAGCCACATGACCACGGAGACATCTTCGGACAGCGCTGGGTCTTTGGCTTTGAAATGGAGATGAGCACCATCCCCTAGAGTCAGGAACGGCTAGCACATATGTACAAGGGGAACCTTTACCTTTACCTTGTTTATGCAGTGTACATCGGGGGTGGTGACCCTTTGAGAGCTGTATACAACGAAATTTCATTTTAATGTATGCCAATTAATGTACATTTGAAGTGACAATCGTTAGTCTAAGTCTCTAAATCTATGCCAAATAAGTGTACACAGCAGAGAGATGATTCTAAGGAAACAGTTTCTCATTTGCATCTCAGTATCTAACACAACACATTTGAGTGTGTTTACAAAGAGACTTTACATTGCAAATAGACTTACAGTTGGACTTCGCACATGAGATTACAGCCGTTATTATTTTATAGCAGTATTTATTCTCTTCGCCAGATATAACAGAACAGCTAAATTGCCATACTATGGGCATAAGACGTAGACTAGAATGACTGCCCCATTCCCAGTTCCCAATGATTAATCAAAGCTATCAAAGTGAGTTATTTCCCCCCCCTCCAAATGCCTTCCAAGCATTGAGCAGTGAATATGTCCCCATTTCCCAAGCAAATGCGAGAAACCTTATTCGGCAGACCTTGAATAAGCTATCAATAGACGCTTGCAATTCTCGCCAAAGTACTTTGTCAGGTAGAGAGAGGCTGCATGATACAGACCAAATTATTTTATGCTTGGTTTGTTATGCAGCATATTTTCACATTTAGCCGAATTGTTCTGCTGCATTTAGCCGGCTAATGAGTCAGGAGCATTATACGTTATCTTCATCAAAAGCACCTGCCCATGGTTTGCAATTATAGGAGGAAATTATTCTATCAAATTCACAAAAAACCAAAAAAAAAAAACAACCCAAAAAAAAATCAGCCAATTTGGTGAGGAAACAAAATTCAATAGCATTTGTTCAAGACTTTTTCAGCTAGCTTAGTTGCAGATGCGTGGTTCACCCTTTTTGGGTCTTCGCAACCTTCGAGTCAATAGAAATTCAGCCAAGTCAACAACACTTCCTTCCAGGCCAATTGAAGTGAAAATTGCACACGCTGTTGTGTCTGCGCCCCCCGAGCCGGGCCTCCTGCCAGAAAGTGACTTGGAAAGTGAGGGGGAAGGGCCATCTGGACTTACCTTGGGAGCACCGGCTTCCCTGGCTCAGCTCCAGGAGCTAGAAGCAGGCCAGGTGGAAGAGATAACAAGTCCTCCGTCCCCTGACTCTTTCCCCCACCCCAGGCCATGCCTTCAGACCCAGCTGATGGCAATCAGGCTTGATTGGACCCTAGGTTTCGTAGGCAGGAGAGGAGGGAACAACAGAAGCAGGAGTGGAGCAGGCCTAAGAAGTGCTGAGTCATGGAGCCACACCCCACAGGATATAAAGGCAGCAAGAGCTGCTCTGCCTCTTAGTAGCAGGCAAATCAACTGTTTAACTAAGAGCTGAAGTACTGTTTGTTCCTGGGTGACTCAT